>NC_056736.1:329127203-329174703 GCF_019279795.1 Protopterus annectens
TTGCTTAAAGTCCACCTCAGTTATGTTTTCTGCTTTACATTAACAAAGACAGGCTCAGAACTCTGCATTGTCCTGCTTAATTCACTATCTGCTTAATTCAATTTCTGCATATCATGCACCTTGTTTTACTCACAGACCTTTCTTTTATTCTGTCCTCTCTGTTTCAGTTCTAACATATCTTGCAATTTTTGTTTGTATATATTTTTGTCCTGTATTAATATTTCCATATTCTCCTATTCCAGCATCCTTTATTGCTCTGTATACAGAATTCCTCATAAGTTCAGTTTCAGCTTCTAGACTGGCATCTCTCACAGTTTTTTCTGCTGCCCTGTCATAGCAACTTGTAGACAGGACTTTTTCTGTCTAATCTCCCCCAAACTCTCCCTCCCTCTTTTTGTTTCAGTGTCTGCCTCACTTATCTTTTTTACTTCCTTCTTTTTACTAATCTTGGAGTTTCTGTATTTTAACTCACCAAAAGTTTCACTTGGGTATTGGTCATGATTACTTTCTCAGGCCTATACTGTCTTCTTTTTCTTGTTCTCTCTGCATTGTTCTCCTCTTCTTCATGATGAATCAATGTTACCTCTCCTTTATTTTTTCCTTCTTTAAGTTGTCATCCTATACAATCAAGAGGAGTGCTTACTACCCTCTTTTTAGAATTGTTTCTCCAATGCCCTTCTGGAAAGGGCATTCCAGAACATGAACACATTTCATCTCCACTTATTTCAGAATAACTCAACACTCTTTCTTCTCTTCTCCTTCAAGATGAATGTATACCACCTTCTCCCCAACCTTTTTATCTCTGTGTGCCTCTGAAAAGGGTACTTCAGGACTATTGTTTATCAACTACTATTCCTGATTCCTAATCTATAATTACCTGCTACCTGGAGTCCTGATTTGTCTGTCTTATACTAACAGGAAAGAGTTTAAAACTCTGGACAGCTATTTTACTTCCCTCCTTAACTACACTAGTTACATCTTGAAGTAATACATTTTTTTCTTCCTCAACATTCACCTGGGTTTAGAATTCACCTCTGTTAAGATTTTCTGTTTTAATTTGATGGAATATCAGAATTCTGCGCAGTTTGTATGTTTTTGCTTCTCAATTTACTTCCTTAGAATACAGTCTCTCATTGACAGATGTCTCTCTGCGGTGTTACTACTAATCACTTCCTGTTTCTTTCCTGCAGTACTTACAAGCTGCAATGATCCTTCTGTTCTCTTTAGTGTAACAATATCAGGCTGCAGCATATTTTTGTTCTTGCTATTTAGCAGCTGCAAACCACTCCGGCTCAGACTGAGGGTTTCTTTCTTCCACTGGTGTTAGTCTTGTAGCTTCTCTGTCTCAGGAGACTGCAGTATTCTAATGCCGAAGTCTTTCACATCTACCTGTTCTGCTTTTACAGGCTGCCTTGTCTCAGTAACATTCCTGTCAAATGTCTAGATTTTCTCAGAATGCCCAGATTTGTGCCTCACATTTTTGGCCTGTTCCTCATAGAATTTTAGATTTTTTGGCAAATCACTGAGTATTGAAGTTAGTAAATAATGACTTGACACACGGGTTTTAGATGTTTTATCCTTCAGAAAATGCATGCTGAAGCCAAACCTGTTATTCCAGCAACCTTCTGAGTTTACAAGAGCAATATTTAAAATTAGAAATTGAATTTGGACCTTTGTCCCCACATTAGTTTTCACTTTGTCCACAGATTTCTTGCATTAAGAGGTTGAGAGGTATCCTCAGCAAGTTGAAATATTTTGCCGTGTAAATTTTTTTACTTCTGCCAGTTCTGATTTTTCAGGATTAATCTGCAACTTCCTTCCTTTGGAGTTTGTAGGGCAACCCCCTTCTCCTGATTTTGGTTCTAGATCTGTATATGACTCTGTCTGCCTTGCTCTGCCACTCCACATTCTTACAGTAAACGTGTGTATCGGGATGCTGCTCTCTGTTTGTGTCAACTTGCTGCATTGTATCTATGGATTCTGCGTCCACCCACATTTTCCTTAGTGCTTTAAAATGGGGAACATTTTTCTAATATTAGCTAGTGTGCCAAATCAGGGTTACAATCACAGCATGCAACAATTATTCCAGCACTATTTTAATCAGGGTTACAATCACAGCATGCAACAATTATTCCAGCACTATTTTAATTTCTACACATGTAAGGAGGTACATAATCCACTTTTTGAGTTAGTACCCTTAAGCTTATACGTCAGTCATCCTTTAATAAAGAAAATTGGGCTTCCAGAATCTAGAAGTCCTTGAACAACATTCCATTCTAAAAATACAAACGTTTTACTAGCTTGATTTTTTTTTCACTGCCACTAGGGTATCTCTGTTTATCTGGATGTTGTAACAAACATGTCTGAATCGTGCATTTCAGTTTTCATATTAGCATTCCCTTTTTCAGTACTTAGGAGAGTGACTTCTCCTTCCACATTTGTAATAAATAACCACATTGTTTGATGAATTTGGTTTGGATGAAAATGGCACATTTTGTACAGGCACTCCACTTCTAAACATTGCATCATTAACTGGCAAAAGGCCTCTCTTACTGTTTGTTTACTGTTTTTTGGGAAATATTTTTGTAATACTAGTTCTCTCATATTACCAAACAAAGCTTTTTTGAACTTATCTACTGCTAAATTGTGACATTTTCCTTGTTGTTGTTGTCATGTGCAAGCCAAGATTTTTAATGTGTTATATACTTACGGGTTTCTCTAAATTAGAAGTCCATTTAGGAAATTTTACTGATTGTGTCTCATGTTATAGTAACACTAAGTAAAAGTTCTTTACCATGGCCCCCAAAATCAGGCTAAATGTGGCAAAGTCTCTGAGTAAACAGTTTTGCTGGTCAGTCCTACAAACTGTAAGTGCAACTCTTTCAGCTGCTGATCAACCTGTGTTTGCAAATCCACAAGTCTTTGCAACAATTCCTCCATAGTTACACTTATTCAGCTGCAGTGGAAAGTCACATTTTCCCTGGAAAGAAAATTCTCCATACAAAGCAAGAACTTGAAATTGCCTTCTCTCCACCAAAAAAGAGTGCAATCCTCACTCTCTCAGTCTCTCTCTCAAACAGGGAAACCTAACTCCTGTGGAGAGAAACATGGATGGACAAAGAAAAACTTCATACTCTCTCAAATAGAGAAACTACATTCACTTGGCTATGACAGCTTGGAAACTTTATGCATGTTTTTTTGCTTGTACTGCCTACTACTCACTCCAGCAGTATAGGATTTACAAAGACATTGCTGGTTGGGCACACACAAAACTCATTTGTATTAACCTTGTAAAACTAATGTAATAACTCACGTGTCTTTACAAATTCACAAAAATAAACAGAACCTTCAGAATAGTTCATTCCATTAAAAAGAAATCTATCCGACACAGGTAGGCCTCTTTCCTAGGCTCTGCTCCAAGCTCAAGTATTCCACAGTATAGTCCTAAACTCTAGGCCTTCCTTCTAGGCCACAGTCTCAGATCCAGATATGAGCACTTCAACAGTTCAGTCTCAGGGTCTAGATCTTTCTCTTAGGCTTCACTCTCAGCTCCAAAAGTCTTTAGGCTATTTTTCTAAGCCTCGCTGTCACTCCAGCAAATAAGCATGCTTCACAGCACAGACTAGCCCTGACTGGGACCTCCCTCAGTCCATGCTTCCAGACCTTCATTTTAGCAAAATCACTCCAATGAACCTTCAGAGCACAGAAAGGATGCAGTATCCTTCTTTGCCACACAAACAGCTTTGCAACAAGGAACGGAAATCATATTACATACAACCAACTGCAACATTATCTTTAGTGATATGAACCACACAAATGATGTTCATTGTGCATACAGCTGCAGTCATAACAGATGGGTTCTCCTGCCGTCAGGCGGGTCCTCGGTCGGCCGAATTCCAAAGTCTTGGTCCGGCGTCGGTTGTCGTCACTTCTTCCCTGACATCAGTGCGACAGGGGTATAAAAGAACCAGCCAACGCCATTTTCTTCAGTCTTTCTTGCCGCGTGGTGCCCAAAGCAGAAGCAGTTCACAAGTGCCGGTCGGCCAGCTCCTGAAATTACGAAAATTTTGCAACCGAAGTCTTCTTGAAAGCTAAGTACCCCGTTGGGGAAACTTTTCTTGCCTCAGACCGATGTCAGACAAAGTTAATAATTGTATTTCATGTGGGAAGCAAATACCGCATAAGGATTTCCATTCCCTCTGTATTCCTTGTTTAGGCCCAGACCACGACGTCTCGGTCTGTCGTTTTTGTGCTACATTCAACAAATGCACCGTTAAGCATCGGGCGGAGTTCGCCCAGCATTATTTTGGCAAAAAAAATTTAACTATATTATGTCATCGGATACTCCGACTCCAGTTTTGTCTAAAAAGCGCAAAGATAAGGACCGACACATGAGGTCCGTGGCCTCTACCGACACCACGCCAAAGCTGACTACAGGTGGTCCGGTTCTCAGCGAGGTGCCTACGCAGCCCCTGACTACCGACGACACTTCATTCGCGGTGTCTTCTGTGCCCGAGGTCGCAGGCTCCTCGGCCCACACCCCGACTACAGATACCGACGCCACTCTTGGTGGTGAATCTCAAAATGTGGACAGGTCTGCCTCCTCTCAAGGTGTCTTCAGACCTTCCTCTTCTTTTTCCATCAAGGCTTTCACTAAGTCTAAAGCAGCCATGCATTCTAAGAGACAAGCTACACAGGGCCCATCTCCAGGCCCCATGCCTAAAAAACAGATGCTTAAAATGGCTGAGGATTTAATTACTCTTATCAGGTGTTCTCAACCCCCCCCCCCGGACAAAAGGCCCAGAGTGGAGGAAGAATCCCCCTCCTCTGATCAGGCCTCCATTATATCAGAGCACTCTGATGAACAGGAACATTCTTACTCCCCTTTTGAAGATTCTGATGCAGAAGAGTCCATTCCCTCTGTATCCCCCCCAGAGGATTACTCATTTGGGGAAACCTTGCATACCTTAAGGGAACACCTCCACTGGGAAGGCCAAGAGTACTCAGATTCCAAGAAAAGGCTTAGGGAATTTCTCTTGCTACCTCAGCACAGGCCTCTGGCTATACCTCCTGTCTTGGACATATTAGATGATGTGTACTCGGAGGCCTGCCTTAACCCGGATTCTTTACCTCCAGCCCCAGTCAAGCCTGACAGGTACTACCGGGTTCCTGACTCACACCAATTTCTATACAAAGCCATGCTGCTGACCCAGAAACTATCTCACAGGGCCCCAAGGGAATTAAGGCCTCCACTGCTAAAAATCCATTACCTTCCGAGAGAGATTCCAGATCCTCAGAAAGGTGGGGAAAAAAGGTATATACCTCGGCCACCTTAACCATGAGGGCATTAAACTGCCAGTTCCATATGCTAAAGTACCAACAGTTTCTGTTATCACAATTGAGAAGTAAAATGTCACAACCTGAACAACCAGACTTGAAGGAGTTGCAGGATTTGATGCATAGTGCAGAACAAGTGGGTAAACATACCTTGCAATGTGGATTTGATGCTCTAGAGGCCTCATGTAGAGCTGCTGTTACAGGATCAGTCATACGTAGACATGCCTGGCTCAAGGAACAAACCTTACCAGATCATGTCAAAGCTAAATTACTAGATGCCCCTCTACAAAAGGATGTATTATTTGGTGCTAATGCTGAGGAGGTATTAAAGAAAATGGAGGAAAAGGCTAAATCAATGCAAACAGTGAAAGATTTTCTACAGGTACAACCCCCACGTTTCAGTAGAAATTGGCCTTCCAAAAATTGGTCCTTTCCAGCCACGGACAGACCCCAAAGAGGTAGATACAGGCGCCCGAGGGGCAGAGGGCAATCCCAAGGATCGTTTAGATGCAGACAATGGCAAGCTCCTACACAAAGAGGTGGTGAGGATAGTTCGCAGCCATTCAGAAAGCAAGCCCAATGACTTTCCCCTTTGCATGCCAAGCAAGGCTCAAATGGCAGCACCCTTAGGCGGAAAACTGGCATTATTTTCAAAAAATTGGCATATTGTCACAAAAGACAAATGGATCCTGGACATTATAAACAGAGGCTACAGATTCCATTTTCACACCCTTCCAAAAATGAGAGGCATGCCAAACCTGCCACACAATCAAAGGGCAGAGGCACAAATACAAATTTCAGATCTCATAGACATGAAAGCTATTCAAGAGGTACCTACGCACGAACAAGGTCAAGGTTTTTATTCCAGACTATTCCTGGTACCAAGGAAGGGAAAAGATTGGAGACCTATTTTGGACCTATCCATCCTAAACACATTTTTGCTCGTACCAAAATTCAAGATGCTCACTTTACAGCAGCTTCTCCACATGCTGGGCAAGGAGTCTTGGCTGGTAACATTGGACCTCAAGGAGGCATACCTGCATGTCCCAATCAGACAAAACTGCAGAAGATACCTCAGATTTCTTGCAGGTTCAACCCATTATCAATTCTCTGCATTGCCCTTTGGCTTATCTACTGCGCCCAGAGTATTCACGAAATGCCTGGCATCAGTAATTGCCTACTGCAGACTTCAAAGGATACAAATATACCCCTATTTGGACGACTGCCTGATCCAAGCGGACAGCAAGCACATACTTCTGAAACATCTGGCTTATGTAATAATGTTGTTGAAATCTCTGGGATACACAGTCAACAAAAATAAATCAAGGCTAATACCCTCTCGGAAAATAATTTTCCTGTGTGCCAACTTGGACACAAACACCCAGATGGCCTACTTCACGCCAGAGAAGCAGGGGCAACTAACTCAATACTTCAGAACACTAGCAAAGTTCAACAGGCTGACTGCAAGGAAAATCCTGCAGGCTCTGGGATTCATGGCATCTTGCATCTTACTAATCCCATGTGCAAAGCTGCATATGAGGAAACTTCAATGGTACCTGAAAAACCTATGGTCTCAACACAGCCACAGTTTGGAAACAATAATACCACTAATTCCATGTCTTCAAAAGGAATTTCTGTGGTGGGCTCAAGCATGCCAAACAAACACAGGTCTCCCATTCAGCAAGCTTCAAGCAAATCAAGTCATCACAACAGATGCCTCGGACTACGCCTGGGGGGCGCACATGACAGATCGGTGCATTCAGGGCAAATGGTCCCAAAAAGAAAAGCACCTTCACATCAATCAAAAGGAAATGCTAGCAGTAATAAATGCTATTATAGCTTTCAAAGACCTTCTGCATCCAGGTCAACTTTTGATAAGGACAGACAACACCACAGTAATGTGGTACATAAACAAACAGGGAGGAACCCATTCATACCCCCTATGCATGCTGGCCATGTCACTTTGGAAAATGACTCTGGACTTACAAATCGAAGTTCAAGCACAGTACTTGCCAGGCAAGGAAAACACGCTGGCAGACAACCTAAGCAGAAATATGACAGATCCACACGAATGGAAGTTGCATCCTCAAGTTTTTACAGAGATAATTCAAGCATGGGGAAGGCCAGACATAGATCTCTTTGCCTCCCACAAAAATCACCAATTGACAAAATTCTGCTCAAGGATTTTTCATCCAAAGGCCTGGAGAGTGGACGCTCTCTCTTTCAGTTGGACAACAGTGACAGTTTATGCCTTCCCACCTGTTCCTCTGCTGCCCAAAGTTCTATTAAAAACCCGAGCAGACAGACCAAAGATGATTCTCATTGCTCCAGACTGGCCAAGACAACACTGGTACCCACTCCTGAGGAGCCTGACGCATTCCCCACCATGGACCCTGCCTCTAATGCCTCATCTTCTGACTCAGCACAGCTTCAAAACTCTTCACAGTCAGCTGAAAACACTCAATCTAGCCACATGGAAGATTCCTTAACATCACAACAGACCCTACACTCCAAGGAGGTGCAGGATGTCATTTTGGAGGCCAGAAGGCCATCTACTAGAAAAGCTTACTCCGCAAAATGGAAACGGTTTTGTGCCTGGAATGAGAAAAAGGGTCAGAATCCTGGAAAACTGAATTTACCTCAAATATTACAGTATCTAGCTGAGCTGCTAAGCAGTGGACTTTCATTCTCCTCCATCAAAATCCATGCCTCAGCCATTTCTGCAGAATACAACACTGATCCACCTTTATTCTCTCACCCCCTCTTAAGACAGTTCCTCAGAGGGGCTAAGAATCTAAAACCCCCAAGGAAACAACCAATACCTGCTTGGGATCTCAATTTAATTCTAGAAAAGCTGACCTTGCCTCCTTTTGAGCCAGCTGCCTCAACAGATTTGCAATATTTGTCCTGGAAAACAGCTTTCCTTCTGGCTATTACCTCAGCTTGTAGGGTATCAGAACTACAAGCTCTCATGGCTGTGCAGCCTTTTATCATCTTCCATCAGGTCAGAGTTTCCTTACGAACCAACCCGTCCTTTATGCCAAAAGTGGTATCCAGGGTAGCTTTGAATCAGGCTATAAACTTACCTACCTTTTATCCTAATCCTCAAAACAAAGGGGAGAGATTACTACATTCCTTGGACATCCACAGACAACTGCATTATTATTTGGACAGAACAAAGCCTTTCAGAAAATCAGAACAGCTCTTTGTGTCCTATGCTATAGGAGCTCAAGGGAAGCCAATTTCCAAACAGACAATCTCAAAATGGATAGCCCACTGCATACGCTTTTGTTATTCTTTTCATGGCAAAACTGTACCTACAGGCATCAGATCTCACTCCACAAGGGCCACGGCTACCTCTGCAGCTTTCCTCAGAGGAGTTCCTACCAAAGATATTTTGGAAGCAGCCACTTGGAGTTCTGTGCATACCTTCTCCAAGCACTACCACCTTCCATTATACTCCAAATCTAGAGCAGGCTTTGCCACTGCAGTCTTGCAGGGCATTCTGGCTCCTCCTAGTTCCACCTAGTGCCTACCACCCCTTTCTTAGCTTTGGGATTCTACCCATCTGTTATGACTGCAGCTGTATGCACGATAAACATAGTACAGTTTTGTACCTACCATAAATGTAGATGTTCGAGTGCTAATACAGCTGCAGTCCAGGTTTCCCTCCCTCCTTCCCCTCTTGGGACAGGCCTATTGGCTAACACCTCCTCATACAACCTGATTGGGGTATTCATTCATGGTGTATTTGCTTGCACTACTGTATTTTGATTATATGGCATTTCTTTATTACACAAATGTATGTATTGCCTTCCTTCTGGGGGCACCTGACATCTGGGGCAAGAAAAACTGAAGAAAATGGCGTCGTCTGGTTCTTTTATACCCCTGTCGCACTGACGTCAGGGAAGAAGCGATGACAACCGACGCCGGACCAAGACTTTGGAATTCGGCCAACCGAGGACCCGCCTGACGGCAGGAGAACCCATCTGTTATGACTGCAGCTGTATTAGCACTCGAACATCTACATTTATGGTAGGTACAAAACTGTACTTTTTTGTGCATTTATTATTTTTAAATGCAGTGCACTAAGTGATCACACAACCAGTTATGACAATTCCTTGCAAATATATGTATTCGTCAGTAAAAAATAATTTGCTAAATTCAACCTTCCAGGTTGCTCTGTTTCATCCTTAGGTAAAGTCCCTGTTATTGGTTGACTGTCCATGGGAATCACTACAAAATTATTTCTGAGCTCCATACTACCTAGCATTTAAAAAAATACACACTATCACACACATTTTCTCATCAGTGTGGCACAAAATCATAACATTTTTGACACCATATATTTTTCATAGGTTCAGCAATGTGTAAAAAAACAATGGTTTACTCGGTCATCTATAAACTAGAATATTAGCCCACTTTCATAATAAAACAAACCATACATCTACAATGAAGTTCAGTTTGCATAGCCTTTCCCGGATACAAGCTGTCTTTTTAATCAAATAAGTCCAAGGTTGTAGGCCTCTCTCAGACACAGCTTTTAGTTCTAAATGCAACTAGTCCCACAGGCTGCACTCAACAAGTTATATGCCACAGACTATACTCCACTCTGCCAGGTCTTCCTTTTGATTTAACCTCTATGTGAAGAACTAAGTACCTTAGTGTAGTTCTCCACACTACTCGCTTTTATGTTACAGTAATTTCCATTTAAGAACTTCCGACCTGGCTGATTGTTGTGAGAATATTCGCGCATTCCATACTGCAGTATACATTCCGAGAACACATTTAAAGGCACACATACATTTTTCATAATATACATACATATACAAATATGTATATATAAGAGCACTACAGATGCGATGTTTGCTCTGAGAGTGTTGATGGAGAAGTACAGAGAATGTCAGAAGGAGTTGCATTGTGTTTTTGTAGACTTAGAGAAAGCATATGGCAGGGTGCCTAGAGAGGAGTTGTGGTATTGTATGAGGAAGTCAGGAGTGTCAGAGAAGTATGTAAGAGTCGTATAGGATATGCACAAGGGTAGTGTGACAGCGGTGACATCTGCGGTGGTTGTGATGGATGTGTTTAAGGTGGAGGTGGGGTTACATCAAGGATCAGCTCTGAGCCCTTTCTTATTTGCAATGGTGATGGACAGGTTGACAGACGTGATCAGACAGGAGTCCCCATAGACTATGATGTTTCCAGATGACATTGTGATCTGTAGTGAGAGTAGGGAACAGGTGGAGGAGACCCTGGCGAGATGGAGATATGCTCTAGAAAGAAGAGGAATGAAGGTCAGCAGGACTAAGACAGAATATGTGTGTGAATGAGAGGGAGGATAGAGGAATGGTGAGGATGCAAGGAGTAGAGGTGGCGAAGGTGGATGAGTTTAAATACTTGGAGTCAATAGTTCAGAGTAATGGTGAGTGTGGAAGAGAGGTGAAGAAAAGAGTACAGGCAGGATGGAGTGGGTGGAGAAAAGTGTCAGGAGTGATTTGTGACAGACGAGTACCTGTAAGAGTGAAAGGGAAGGTCTAAAAGAGGGTAGTGAGACCAGCTATGTTATATGGGTTGGAGACAGTGGCATTGACAAAAAGGCAGGAGTTTGAGCTGGATGTGGCAGAGTTAAAGATGTTAAGATTTGCACTGGGTGTGATGAGGGTGGACAAGATTAGGAATAAGTATATTAGAGGGTCAGCCCAGGTTGGAAGATTTGGAGACAAAGCCAGAGAGGCAAGATTACATTGGTTTGGACATGTGCTGAGGTGGGGTGCTGAGTATATTGGGAAAAAGATGCTAAGGATGAAGCTACCAGGTAACAGGAAAAGAGGAAGGCCTACGATAAGGTTTATGGATGTGGTGAGAGAGGACATGCAGGTGGTTGGTGTGACAGAGCAAGATGCAGGGGACAGGAAGAAATGGAAACAGGTGATCCGCTGTGGTGACCCCTGACAGGAACAGCTGAAAGAAGATGATATATATATATATATATATATATATATATATATATATATGTATATATATATATATATATATATATATATATATATATATATATATATATATGTACATATATGTATATACATATGTGTATATATATATATATATATATATATATATATATATATATATATAAATATATATACACACACACACACACACACACACACACACACACACACACACACACACACACACACACACACACACATACATTCAGATTTCCTTTACAAGATCGAAGTTTAAAAAATTCAAACTGCACATGGTCGAGACCATAAGACTGAAGTTTTGAAATTTCGAACATTTTGAATGGGGATCGTCATACAGCACAGAACATGAAATTTTCCATTTTCGTCACTGTAATGAGTTGGTATATTTATTTAGCAGGGGGTGTGTGGTGGAAAAACTGTAAAAAAAAAAAAACATTTATTTATTTATTACAATTTCAAACTTTCAAAACTTTGATATTATGGTCTCGACCATTTGCAGTTCAAAGTTTTGAAACTTCGACCTTGTAAAGTAAGTCTGCAAACACACACACACACACACACACACACACACACACACACACACACACACACACACACACACACACACATAGTTTTTCTTTTGTGCATATTTATAGTGGAGCTGCATGTCTTTTTAACTAGCTATGAAGAGAAGCAGTTGTAAGAGTTATGTTATCATACAGGCAGGGAAGGAGGGGAGATACTCCAGTGGAGCTGTAACTGGATCATTCAGTGCCCTGGTTGATGTCCTCATCTGAGATCTAACAAATCAAATCTGAGGACCACAAATAAAGAAAAATGAGTCTTAAAAGGTATTCCAACAGTCATCTGTTCTTATTTTGTCATTTAAAATAATATTTATTAATATTATAAGTGTATAGTATTAATAATTAGTATATAATGCCATATTTTGCAGATGTCTATGTGTGAAAATGTCAAAGTGCTGTTATGTACATATATAAGAGCTCTTTGCTGACTTCACATACTGTCATTTAAGCATTCAACCAGCTGCAAAAATACAATCAACATACATAGAAAATGTTAGTACATCCAGCCAGAAAGCAATCGACATCTCAGTAAAGCCACAAATTGTGCCCCTGACTGCTTATAGCTGAGGCAGCTGCCCCCTTGCCCCACTCTTTCTATGTCTCTATATAGCCCCGTTATAGAAGTTTTAGATTATGATTAGTGCACATTCAGAACACAGCTGCACTGAACACACTTCACAAGAAAATAGAAGGATCAAAATGTGTGGTGTACAACATGCAAGAAAGATACTTCATTAGGTTAAGTGGCTTGAGTTTGAACTGATGTACATAACGATTGTGTAGCAGGTAATGTACTTTACATATTTACATTATGTGCTTGTTTACATTAAGGAGATGTAATGCACACCCGTTCCAATGTTTAGCTTGCTACATCTAATGGGCACCTGAACATTATGTATATTTATATCAGGAATGCATTGTAAATATTTTTTCAGGCATAGGCTACCTTCGCCTACCAAATGCATGAACATCACTTCAGGAACAGGAAGCTGATATCTTGTTTTATTCAGTGACAAGCTAGCTACACAAAATGAATGCCTGAACAGTAACTTTCGGACACTGAACTGAAAGCAGGATGTTGCACAGTGCACTGATGAATGTCCAGTGGATGTTGGCAACAAACTTCATCTGTGGCCATGTTTCACTGACCACTGATAGATGACTATCTTGCAGCCACCATCAGGTGGATTGTGCTCTGCTGTACAAGGGGATACTTTAATAGTAGCCATAATTATCTGACTTCCAGAGTGACTATGTGCTTCTTTGGGCACAAAATAGTTGTTAGGTCTTCCACCTGTTGCATCACTTGCTAAAGGAAGAAAGTTAACCATTTAGTCATAACTGATTTCAACACTACTCTTTGTCGCCAGTGCATAGTACCCCCTACCTGGCACAAGTGATGACAAGGAGCAGGGGTGTTACAAGCAAATTCCAATTTGTATTCACAAGCACAATGCTACCACCTTGGACCTATCACTTAAAAACAGACGCATCTCTCAAAATGCTACCGTCTAAGCACTTAATAAATCAGTAACATTTTCTGCTGTTTCCCCTTAAACTATCAAATATATCATTTTTAGATTAGCAATATTGCACCTATTGTTCAAGGCATTCATTTAGAAAGTTGTAGATATTATGTGACCTGAAAAAAATGCCATATTGATGTGGTGCTCAGAAAAAATGTACTCAGCAGAGTACAAAGAGTATACCTGGTACAACCTTGACAGGGAGCTGGTCTACAGTTCTTCATTTATTGAAGAGAATGACAAGAAAGAGAGACATTTATGAAGCACACAGGGATTTCATAATGATGTCTGAATTCAGTCAAGTGCATTAAGAAAATAAGGCTTTTATTTGTACTTTGAGCAATTCAATTTTCAAAATCTCACATTATTTTATTATAGACCACTGGTTCATACAGATCTTTTTCAGCCAGAGAGCATTGCCTGGTTACGTGACTTGTTCAGAGTCACACAGTAGGCAAATGGAGGCTAAGAGGCTAAAACCTTGGATTATAGGAAGCAGGTGATTAACAGCTCATAACCTTAATCCTTAGTCCCATCTGATAGACTAATATACATATATGTTAAGTGTACTGGTTCTGGTATTGTTATGGGTGACTTAATCCCTGCTGCCTTCATCAGAATCCTGACAGTCTCGGACCATGTTGCTCTTTACCACCCTCAGGATATGTAAACTGTACAGTGTAGTAACAGGGTCACTATGCCAGGTGTATTATATTCTTACATCTTTTATGTATATCACTGTTTCCTTTATATTGATATCACCAGTGTATTTGAGATCCTCTCTGTAACCCAGGAATCCTGTTAAATTTATGGCGTAAGGATAATGTGTAGACTCCACCCTTGGTTTCAGAGCTGAAATATGGTCTGAGAGTTTAGAACTGGCTCTATGATGCCTTGGGATAACATATGAGATAAAATGGGAGTAAACAGAAGAGTTTGAATTTTTTGGTGTGGGAGAACACCGTGGTTTGGAGGAAAAAAGTTCTAATGCTTCTTGTTTCCATTGTAGGCTAGATCTAGTACCCATGTATCTGTTGTGATCTGTTTCCAAAAAGGGAAATTGAGAGAAACAATGTCTGGTAGAGTAAGAGGGTGGTTGTATGGGGGTGGTGGAAGAAAAATATAGTCATGCATTTTTTTTGTTTAGTTCTGAGCTTGAACTTCCCCATTTTTCTTTGTATCTCATTGTCACCCTTCTGTTTTCCTTGCTTTTGTTGGGGTTGTTTAAAGGACTTCCTCAAAAGGGCCCAGGACTGGTTGGGTAATTATAGTTGTACTTTGGGATGGGTGACTGAATAACCTAAACTGACACTTGGATGAGTTTCCTCCTTTCATTAAACATTTTTTAAATCCTCAGTTGAAGAGGTACCAAATAACATTTTTTTCTCCAAGAGAGCATTAAGTATCTGGACCATTACTTCTGCAGGAAGATTTTGTGATGTAAGCCACACAAATCAATGTATCACTGACCCTGTTGCAGCTGCTTAGTATATTGCATGCAACGTATGAACACATTGGGGAATACTTTGTTATTTGAAAAGCAGAAGAAGTTATGCTAAGTAAAGAGGATTTTACCTCAGTGGAAGGTAAACTGGTAATGGTTGTATTTGTATCTGCAAAAGATGCAAACAGATATTTTATCATATGAGGCTGACAACTGACTGTCCTAAAGGCTAGGATAGAAAATATATACACTTGTTTGCCCATACCTATAAAAATCTGTTCCATCCTTGTCTGATGGAATAGGGTTATTAGTACTTAACTGCTTGGAACTAGTGTCCTTGGCCAAACAAATTACAGCTGGAAGAGAAAGCTGTGGGATTAAGGTGCTTAGTAAAGCCTATTAGGATTTTCAGATGCAGAAGGCTGACTGTCTGGAGAAGGTTACGTAGCACTAAAAGCATACTCAAAAGCACCAGTAACAGGATGAATGGCAGGGGGTTTATGGGTAATTGCCTGAAAGAAGTCTTAGTATATTTTTTGTGCATTATTCTGAAAGTGAATACTGAGCCCATGCCTTTAAACAGAACAGAGTTTCTAGTCTGTATTCTTTAGGTACACAATAAAAGATGGGATTTCACAGCTGGCATGGATCTTAAGCATGTCTTACTGTTTGACAAGGCCTGCAAGCTTAATATCTGGAGTTTTATGTGTCTGTTATTTCAGGGATATCAGCTACCCTTAAGCTACATGCTACTAATTTGCATATAGGTTTGGCACTCATAGGTTCATAGGTAAGTACTACGCTAGCTGCCCTTGTGGACCAGTTTAAGCCTAGCTAGTTTCCTTAGTGAGAATCAAACACTGTACCTCTTGCCTGTGTGGTAAACACCTTAACCATTACACCACCCCAACCATAAATGGTATAATTCATGTCAGTTTGTGGAGGCCTTTCTAGTATTCCAGTACTATTATCTCACTGTATTTCTCTCATTGTCTCACTGTAATTCTTTATATTGTGTATTCTCATCATATACTTCACAGTGATGGATATGATGGGGTACAGTTAAGGGATAAGGCCAAATACTGATATAAACAACCACTTTGAGAAATACAGAACAAGTTGCTAGCTCATACCAAACAGGGCAAATTTATTAAACAAATCTGATGTTCATTTTGTACATTAGTGTTTTGTTGAGACTACAGCATATGTAAACAATGTGATTTATATAACAGTCACTAAATGACCAACTACACACACACCTGCGAGCAATAACCTGTTGATTGCTATATAAACAGCTTTGCTTACATATTGCATTGTACTCCTGGCAAAGAAAACACTGAATTTGAAAACATAGTTTGTTTCATATAGATTATAGTGTTGAAGAGTGAGCATAAGGTAAAAACTTCCTTCAAGCTGAGATATGTCTACTCACATTATCAGACTGGCTTCTTAAATTACTTCAGGGCCTGATGTGACAGAAGCAGGGTAAGCAGTTGCAACTATTTTGATTATGTATGCAATCTTTTATAATTCACTATATGAATAATTGCACAATTTTATACCAACTCAGAAGGCGGACATGATCTTTACAGTAATTCTTCACAGTGCAGTCAACAAAGTTGTCTTTTCTTATCTATATTTCTGTTTGCTTACTATAAAGACAAGTATTTTATCTACTTTATTCTATCCAAGCAGGTTCCACCAGCAGCCATTACATTTTAGCTTGCTATGGCAGTAATTCATCATAATGCAGTCATCAGTTTCTTTTTCTTAGTTTTATTTCTGTTAGGACAGTACAAATTAAAGTCCAGACAAGCTGCACCAGAAGTTCATAAGTTTAGTTTAATTTGTGACAATAATTTTTAACAGTACAGTCAGCTAAGTTTTATTTTCATAGACTTACTTCACTTAGGGCAGTAGAGAAACAAGTAGGCTTTGTAATTCACTCAAGACAGGTTGTACTAGAAGTTACTGTGTTTATTTTGCTGTATGATAGCAGTTGTTCAAACACCATCCCATATTTGCATTCACCGGATGATCGTAAAAAGCACCTACAAGGTTTAATGGAATCAGCTTTCATATGACCTCAGTCATCCTGTCAGAGTGCATTCTGGTCTGCTGGGAGCTTGAATCTACGAATCATTCCACAAATGTTGGTTTTGATAAACATTTCTTACCAACATGATGTCAAACAGAGCTTGAGCACAGATGTACCGAGTTCAAGTTGCGGCCTCATATGGGACATTTCCAGTCACAGAAACCTCCAGGCTATACTGAGTTCATCTTCATATCAACATATTTTAGAAACAATAGTGCCTTGTGTGATGTATCCTTTCCTAGACATCTCACTTAAATCCACCTTGTTGAGTGAGACAGCCTTAGTGTTGTATTTCATTTTTTGTTGTTGCTTTTATTATTTACAGTATGTGCAGTGTACAAAAGTATAATTAAGACGCAAGTCCATCACTTAAAGAAAATCAAAAATATACAAAGTCCATCACTTAAAGAAAATCACAAATATACAAAGGGTGATATTGATAAAAATGCCAGCTACATTTCTAACTTTTAACTGGGTAATATGGTAATGAACTCTTCAGCAGCATAATTCCACAAAGCCTAGAAGCATTATAAGGTGGATCCCCTCTCTCTGCAATTAGAAGGCCTTATAATGGGCCACATATAAATTAGTTTCAGAGTGTAATTTAACAAATTTATGAATGTGATAACCAGAACAAAAACCCTTAAATAAACCCCCAAGATATTTAGATTTTAAACATGCAAGGAAGAAACTGTATAATCAGATTAGATATTTTTTTAGAATACTACAACTTTATTTTGTTTTATTGTATTTGTTAATTGGGGTAGAACACTGACCGTTTTAAAATATTTCCAGGCTCAGACTGGGGATAAAAAGAAGTAAGAAACCAGAACATAGTGATATGGGTAATGCAATGTTTGACAAAACAGAGTAGTATTAATTTATGTAGGATACTGAAAGACAGTATACATAAATTCTTAAGCGGACATAGTATACTTGAAGTTGTATTTTGGGGAAGACATTTGATATCTATATACAGTATATACAACTGTGAAGGAGGAATGGAAGAGGAATATAGTGGGGAGGAGAAGTAAAAGACTAGGGAGGTAAGCATACAGTTCAACTTCATTGCTCAAAATAATGGGGGACAAAGGCACAATTTATTTTTTAAATATTACTCTTTCTCTTAAAAAGCTAACAGAAGAACAGGTGTTATATCGATGTGCCATTTCTGAACAATGACAGGTATAAAATTCTGATGACAGCCATTATTAGCTGACTGTAATTCTCAGTGAGATACCAGAAAAATAATATTATGAAGAAAGGGGCAAAAACACGAGGCAAAATTAGGGACATTATGTACAATTAGAGAAGATGAGATGCATAAAGGGAAGAGGTAAAAGGAAATAAAGGAAGGTGAATTAAAAGTATTAGAGGGAAAGAGAATAGGGGGATAAGATGATTAGAGATATAGTTTGAGGGGGAGGGATACTAGAGATTTAAGGATTATCAGGGAGAGGAAGAGGTTTTTGTCTTTGACCCCTTAATGCCTTATAGCTAATCTTTCTGAATATATGCCCTTATTGGCATTAGCACCTTATTCTGTTATGTAAACACACTGGATTAGGATCCTTCAACCTCTCACCATCCCATGAAAGCTACTATTCCAAGCCTGATGCAAGGATAAATAGAGAGGATCAGAATTTTTGAATTCCTCACAATATATCCCTGATACCAGTAGACAATAGTTATAACAAATGTTTTCAAAGTATTTTTGAATGTCTATTCATAATGGAGCCCATAGTGGAATTCTCCAAAAAATCTAGAAGTGCAACTTATCTGTCACTGTGGATCAGCAGTATCCATCCATCAGTCAGTATGCCACCATATGGACCTCCCACACTGACGCTAACACTTAGATTTGAGACATGTGGCAAATACCCTTACCCTGTGTTGGCTATGACTGTAGCTATTTCCATAGTAGTAATATTATCATCTGCCAATGATTTGAGATAGCCAGTATCATCCCAACTGCTTGTCAATAATCTGAACTTCCCTACCCAAATAGTGTCAGTGGCTACAGTCTCCTGCCTGCTTCCTACTCACCTTTCGGAAGTCAAGAACATCAGACCATTGTTACCAGTACTCAGCTTGCAGGCAATTAGTGATCTCAGGATCTGTATTCCCTACTAGCTATCCCATTCCAGTTCTCAGTGATCACAGCCAGTGTCACCTCTCAATATGCTGTCACTTTGCAGTGAAACTCCCAACTCTGTTGACCCACCCAGTGGTCATGGATAAGACACCTTTACTTCTACATCCTCCTGTCCATCTCCAGTTGCCCATCCATTTTGTTGAAACCCTCCAGACTTTTTGCTAGCCCCAGCCCATGTTCATTACTACCACAGCACTACCAATGTGCCTTGCTGTTACTCAGCTTGCCCCATTACTACATTAATGAGATGTATAAAGATTTTGGTTGAGAAGCACAGTTCATTGCTATAGTGCAGGATGGCCTGTTCAATAAAACATGCTGCACACCATCTGCAAGGCTGCCTGACTTTTCCAACACAAAGATTTCACCATACCATCTTCCTCCAGGTCTACAGCATGTAAGAGCACTGAAACCAATGTTCATCAGTCCAAGGCTTACATATTAAGCTCAAACAGTATTCTGAGGCATGCCTGAAGAATGATATAGTTGGCTTCTTTTGCAGTTTTAAAAACTGACTCATCAGATAGGAATTCTTACAGTCTTATTTGCCAAAACAAGTAGATATGTGTGTGTGTGTGTGTGTGTGTGTGTGTGTGTGTGTGTGTGTGTGTGTGTGTGTGTGTGTGTGTGTGTGTGTGTGTCTGTGTGTGTGTGTGTGTGTGTGTGTGTGTGTGTGTGTGTGTGTGTGTGTGTGTGTGTGTGTGTGTGTGTGTGTGTGTGTGTGTGTGTGTTTGCCAATAGTAGTTTCTTACTTTCTTACTGTTTTGTTAGAATGTTCAATAATTGCTTCTGTGCAAAGTGTAAGATTCAGAGTGTCTCTTAGCTTTCTTTTTCCACCAGGTCGAGTTGTCTATAAGGATTAACACATTTCAGCTGCACCTAAGCGTTTATTTTTAGCCAGTGCTGTTTCATAGAGGAAAAAAGCCTAACCACAGGGCAGGCAAACAAAGTTCATTTAGCAGCTCAGATGTCCAGGGCACTGGCATGGATGAAGGTCATGCTTATCCTGAAAGGGGAGGAGAGAATGGCATGTACATGAGACACACATTGCAGTTGGAACTCCTTGGCAGAAGTCAAGAAAGTGTTTCCCAATGGTGGCTAAAGTGACTCTACAGCATCATACCCTTGCAGAAGTTAGGGGCAACTAGGTGTTATCTGCACATTCTACATCTCCTCAATGGGGCATTAACAAGGTACACCACATAGAACGGAGGGATAAAGTAGAAAAATGCCAGGCAGCAATACAATGCTGTGAAGGGATTCCTTGGTCTCCACACTGACCCTGAGCATAGAAAAGAGTAATTCTGGGGACAGTTAGGAGAGCCTTATAGACCTGGTGTACAAGGACAGGCTCCGGCCCCTGTCAGTTGTCAGCTACAGGGTGCGATAATGGCAAAAAAGTCTGTTTTTAATCATTTTATTATCTGTTCCTCAGCTTAGCATTTCAGAGTGATTTCAGATCTCTCCCTTGCCTGGGCTGGAGTCTGCTCTGATCCTTAATGAAACTGTTGTCCCGGGACCCCACTGAACAACAAGAGGTAGAGTTCTGGATTTTTGACATTACTGCACCTGCTGATTTACAGTGCCCCTTAAGGTCATAGGATTTATGTAATTTTGTCTGCTACAGAGTGATGTGTTCATGTAATGAGTTGATTTTCTTGTTAACTGTTGCATCATGAAAAGAACCTTTGAATAAAATATTATGAGGGAAATTGCATTTTCTAAATATTCAAGTGCTGACATATGCCTTTGGTAGGGGTAGTTACTGAACTGATGGCTTCCCTTTCTGTTGCCTTCATTTCCTGAGAGGCTTTAATTGCATTGGATTTTCTGTAGTAGAGATTCTATCTCCAAATTCTTGAAATTGCTTGCATCTCATCAACCTGGTTTTACTGCAACATCTAGAGTGACATCAGTGTTTTGATTCTTCCGCAGTGAACTAAGGCTACTACCAGCTAATGCTTCATTCTTTATATTGGGTTAGATTCCCTCGGTTTCCACTTGCCTACAATGCATTTCTGAGCAATTCTTTTAACCAAGTAGTACTCCTGAGTTAGTCTTGAAAATAAGCACCCAAATACCTATTATAATTGGCATTTCTCCATGGAGAGGGAATGTGCCGTGCAGAGTTAAAATCCAAAGACTTCAGATTTGGTGGCTTACAGTGTTTTCTTTATCTCTTTTGATAATTTCAGGTATTCTACAACTTCCTCAGAAATCTCCTGCACATTAATGCTGCACAGTGCAACAGGAAATGACTATTTTATCTTACTAAGTTGCCATAGGTTCATAGGTTCATAGGTGTGTACTAGGCTAATGGCCCTGGAACCTTTACAAGTCTAGCCCATAGGATTACCCTGGCATTGTGCCACCTGACCTTAGTTCTCAGTGCCTCTGTCGAGTAAAGCCACTGGAGTGATCCCCGGGGTGAATTTTCTATTTCCCATCCACTCATCAAGATTTCTCTTGAAGAGGGCCAGTGAGGTGCTCTGCTTGACATGTATGGGAAGTCTATTCCATAGCATGGGCAATCTCTGGGTTATGAACCTGTCCCTCCAGCATGTTCTGTTGATTGTGGTAATGAGGTTGAGGTCTCTGGAGTGTGTGGTACCATCTCCTCATACCTATGCTGTACAATCATGCCACACAATGATTCATATAGACCTCTCATTCCTTAGGCCTGTCAGCAGAGGTAGTTGGGTCATTACCATAATAAGCAGAGTTAGGGTCATTACCAAACAAAGGTAATGAGGAGGTCTGATGCTGTAGCAGTAACCATTTGCTAGATTTGAACACAGGTAGTTGTAGTAGCAGGTTTGCAGTTCCAAATGAGAATTTATGACTGGTAGAAATCCTCCTACCAAGAAGAAAATTGTTTTAACCATTGCTTTAACTGTTTCAACACTGATTTGTTCTCTCTCAGCTCTGGCTACTGATTAACACATCAGGAGAGAAAGGAGTTTGGTGTAGTTCCAAGCACTTGCATCATGTGTAGGTATGTGTTTCCAGTCCAGAAAGAAATTTCAGTGATTTAATGAGTTTTGACCATTTAGGGTCGAAGCAGTTTGCGTGTAGATGGGTCAGTGATGCAGTGATGCAGTGAACTCTTGTGAATTCCCATGACTCCCAATATCTATACAAAAGCAAACAGTTCGTCCATCTTTCATTGACAGGACAGAATGTACACTGCTTCTCCCACAATGATGGATCGGCTGTCATCCTTAGGTGTTTCCTGATAGGCTGACAAACAAGATCCATTTGCACATTTGAGATACTCTATTCTTTTTTTTTTTTTTTTTTTTGAACCTAGAGACCACTACCCAAGTTTGCCATAGGTACCATCCCAGCCTCCCTTGCAAAAAGTGAAGAGGAGAGTCAAACATAGTACTCTAGTAATATACAGCACTGTTAGCATTTCCACTCTGGCCATGTTATCACTGTGGAACTATTTAATTATCAAAGTGATCACTCCTACCAAATGAAATGGATCCAGTCTTTCAAGCTGCTTCAGTGAAGAAAGTGCATCAAGTTCTGGACTCTCTCACAGTATTCCTTTCACCTCCACAACAGTGCACTGAAGACATCTGTCTGCTGTTGCTAAGAGTATGGTTCTGTATCCCCCATCCATGGATAGTTTGGCAGAGACCCTTTGAATCTAGCCAAGTATTTCTCCATGTTTTCTTCAAACTATTCCTATACATATGCTTTTACTTTAAAGACTACCACAGCGCCCCCTTCCTAATGTGTCAGTACCTCTCACTAAAATTTTGAAATGCCCTTTCCTCTTATTGAAATCAGAAGCTGTACCCCAAAAGCTGGCATTGCATTAAAGGCCATTTTTCTCCAGTTTGACTGCTTTCTTAACTACTGGAATTCACTGGTGGGGCCAATGATTTCTGCCTGTGCTATCTTTCAACCAAAGATCTTTGCTATCACCTCAGCTACTGACATCTTGAATAGGTTCCATTCAGAGTCTACATCCCTGACATAACACAGTATAAGGGAAATATTCCTCTGGAGGCTGCAGTTTAACTCGTCCCTGACAGAAGCATATGCAACGCATTCCTGAGATTCCTTTTGTACCTGGTTTGATCCCCAAGGCCACCCAGTCATTCAGTAAAGGAAGTGTTGCATAGACAGTGCACTCTCTCCACTTCCACTCTCACTTCTGCTCTGGGATCCATCTCCACATCTTACCTTGTGACCTACATATCTGGTCTCTTGATCTGCCACACTCCTGTTGTATGTATGTGTGTTAAGAAACTTGTCCCACGTACCATCCTTGCCTTCCAAGCATTGTGTGAAGCAGCACCATTTCTGAATACTGTTTCTAGAACCTATGGAAGCTTGGACAGAGGGTTATTGCAAATCCCTTCACCTTTCATTTACTGTGACTATTGTATGTAAACCAATGTTTTTACTTCCAAATTTAATTTGAAGGCCACTTTAACTAACAGTGGTTCAGTGTTGCTGGACTGGAGCACTAGGATTCTCCATATTAAGCTCAGTGATGAAATTTAGCCACCCTGACTATACTATCTGCTTCATTTGTAATCAGTCTGACTTGCTAATGAGGCATCCCACAACAAAAGAGAAGTATTGTATACAAGTTTCTGTTAATTACAGATCTTTGAAAAGACCTCAGTTTGCAATAGCAAGCCATTTACCCCTTTTCCCTTTATTTTCCTTTTCTGTTCAGAATTGTAGACTTGCTGGGGTTCCTGTTATGTCTTGCTGTCACATTGAACTTACCTGACTTTGTTTAGTCTTCCTTTATTGTAGTCAAGACTGAACTTCATTATCTTCAAATGAGAAAAATCTAGTGCAAAAATGAAATAATTCACACTAGCTATTGTATATCGATGACAATAACCACTGTCATACTGATGTGTGTAGCCCCAGAAATGCATCTGGTGACTGGCATCTGAGACTCTGTTAGTAACACTGAATGAATTCTACTCGACTCCTCATTCAGTAGGTTCTGACATGTTATTTTTAGTAATACTACCCAGAATTTTGATTTAGGTATTGTAAATTAACCAGAATTAAAGTGTCTTTTGGGCATCTCTGTCTTTTACAAAAATGTGGACCTTAAAACTATGTATAACATTTATGTTATTACTGAGGAACAACTTATCATTGGGAGAACACAGATGAAAACTAGAATTGATTCTAAGACCAAAATGTTTGTAATATGTATTTTCATTTACATACAAATTATTACTGAATAAAATGCTAATTATGTATCCAAAGGCCCATATTGACATGCAGCTCACTACTGGTCACAAGCTAATATATAAAGCAGATAACTGCTCCACACTCTCACTTATTTTCCAGTCCAACATCCCCTGCAGGAAACTTCAGTCTTCAAGCAAACATCTCTTCCTTGTGTCCATTCGCAGTAAGAGAGCAGGACAAAGTTTATATTACTACACCGTAGCAAAATTATGAAATACCCTACCCCCGCCATCACTTTACTTGATTCATTAAAAACCTTCAAATATACCTTAAGACACCACTTTCTTGAAAATCAAACTTACCTATGTGGTCCAAATCTAATTCTAACATATAACCCTAGGCCTCTGTTGTACAACTGACGCACAGGTTTTCCCACAGAGGATATCCTAAAGATGTTACAGATAGAATTGTTAACCAAGAGTTCATTGGAAATCCAGCTGATGTACAGGACATAGTTGTGAAGAATCCACACAGAGAATGGTCCCTTTCTATGCCACTAGTCTTTTCTTAGGTTCATAGGTCCATAGGTAGGTACTAGGCTATCTGCCCAAAGGCATTTATAAGCCTAGACAGAATGTCTTGGCTTTCACTGCCCCCTTAGATTAGTTCCCTGTGCCTCTGTCCAGCAGAGCTATTGAAGTGATCCCTGGGGTAAACTTTCTGTTTCCCATCCACTCGTCAAGGTTTCTCTTGAAGAGGGTTAGCAAGAATCTCTGCCTAATGTAGATTGGAATCTTGTTCCAGAGCATGGGAAGACTCTGGGACAGGAATCTATCCCTCCAGTACATCCTATTTATTGCTGTGGTGAGGTTTAGATCCCTGGAGCATGTGGCTCGAGGGGATATGGTTTTCTTTAGGTAGAGCATGTCTATCAATTCTGGGTTGGGCATGGCCTTGTATGTCAGGCAGAGATCACCTCTGAGTAGGCGGTATGCAACTGAGTACAGCTGAGTTTCTTCGGTCGAGCTGCATAGGGCATCTGCTTGAGGCCAGTGATCATCTTGGTGAGATTCTTCTGTGGTCTTTCCAGTTGTTGCAGGTGTCTTGTAAGGTACATCCCAAATGGGGCATTGTACTTTATGATGGCTCTGATGAGTGATGCGTAGAGGGGCCCAATGACCTCTTTTGATCTGAGTGCAAACCCTTTTGTGATTAGGTGGGCCACATAGAAGGATTTTCTAACCACTTTGGCAATGTTATTATCAAAGGAGAGGTTACTATCTACTTGAGTCCCCAGATCCCTTATTACGTCTTCTGTATTTAGGGGGCTACCACCTATGTGGTAGTTTGTGGGTACTTTGTTTTTTCCAAAGAGGATGACTATGCACTTTTTGGCATTTAGCTTGAGTCCATGGTTTTGACACCAGGTATCTGTCTCAGTGAGACCCTTTTGGAGGATGTCTGTGTCAGCCAGAGAGTCAGTTATAGCCCCTAGTTTGCAGTCGTCTGCAAACTTGATCAGCCATAGTCCTCCTGTGCTTGCCTGTACCTCTGAGAAGTATATGCCAAACAGGAGGGGTCCTAGGAGTGAGCAATGGGGAATGCCACTTGTAACCGGTTTAGAGTCAGACCTAACTCCTGCAACTCTTACCATGTGGGTACTGTCCGTGAGCCAGTTGGCAAACCATCTCGTGATGTAGGGGTTTATGTTCAGGTTGGTGAGCTTGTCTATAATACCTGAGTGGGGAATGGTGTCGAAGGCCTTTGCGAGGTCCAGGTAGGCTGTGTGGACCACCTTTCCCTTGTCTATAGCCTTGGTAACTGTCTCAAAGAAGTCCACCAGGTTTAGGAGGTATGATCTGCATTTAACAAAGCCGAACTGGGTAGCGTCCAGTGTTTGGAGGTTCCCAATGTCTCTGTTAATGAGATCCATGATGATGCGCTCCATAGCTTTGCAGGCCAAACTTTAGACAGTGAAGCCATTCAGAACATCATTAGGAACAACTGAAGAATTTTATGTGCCAATGATGAAGTTAGCTCATTTTTTTTTTTGGGGGGGGTCTCCAACTTTTATTAATAAAAAAATTAAAAACATTAAAGCTTTCTTGGAGAAACCCAAAGCCCAGAAATTAGAGGGGCACCTTTGAGTGTCAGCAATGTTCCACCTGTAGATACATTTATGAGGGTTCCAATTTTGATGTTTTGAGTAGTAACAAAATATCCCCAGTGCCAGGTTCATTTAGTTGTGGGTCCAACTTTGTGGTTTATATAGATAGCTGTTCCTCATATGAGGCATTTTATGTATGGAAAATCAGTAGACAGCTTAGGAAAAGGATTTCCAAGCATTTATACTCTATTAAGGTGGGTGATAAAGACAATGCATTAGCCAAGCATGCAGTCGTATGCAAGACTTTTAGGAAATTTTATTTTTGTGTTATCGATTATGTTAAGAATGATTTTAATGGGGACAAAGAGGGAGAATTGGATTTTAGAGAGTTGAAGTGACAAGTTGAATTACATGCTTACCATCAACCAGGTTTAAATAGTAATATAAATTACAAAGTGGTACTTCAAAGGTGGAGATATTTGACAAATGTAAGTGAATGCAAAGTATTACTGCTTTGTGGTGAGGGACATTTCAACAAGTATATTTGTATTATGGTATCCCTGCAATAGTTTGGTGGCATGTTTTTTTAATGCTGTATCAGATTAATTAACAAATTAATTAGTTATGTGTTTTTATTGGTTAGGCAATTTAAATGGATGGTATATAAAAAAAAATTGTTATGTAAATGTTTTTATTCTAAAGAAGATCAGTTACAGGTCAAAAGTCCTTAATTCACATTAAAGTACTTTTTAATTTCACAGTGTTTTTTTATTTATTTACTTCATTTTACTGTTTTTGCATATTGCATAACAGACTTAGCCAAGCTACAGTCATCCTGCAAGTGGTCAAAGGGAGGACAGCCACTGGGAGTTTTAGAGATAACTGGTTTAAAAACAGGCTTGCTGCTTTCTTGGCTCATCTTAGACCATAGAAAGGTTTCTTTACCAAGCCTGTTCTCAAAGCTCATGGCAAATTTATATTACATCTCTAAGAAAATAATTAAGCAATAATCCATGACTTTGTGAGGGTATATCAGGATTTACCCATAGATGGTGTTGTTTGATCATGAGGGTGAAGCCCAAGTGATCAAACAAAGCCATCTGTGGGCAAATTCTTATATACCCACACACAAGACTGGATTATTACTATTATTAAATGGTGGTATTTAAGAAAGAAATTGCTTAGTTTTCTTAAGTAATGTCTTTGTATAAGGGCACTTCAGTCTTCTTCCTCATTGCCTACTGTATGCTGATGTGCTGCACATGCGTATGGGACTTTTGTTCCCATCCTTGCACAGTACAGCAGTGCGGTGCTGCAGTGCAGGTGAGGCAACCGAAAAAAGAGAATCTCTGTTGCTGTTCTTATTTTTTTAACTGTTAAAAAAATTTAGATTTTATTTGGGACACTGCAGAAATACAAAGAAAATCAAATATGCTTCTGTTTCTTTAGCTTTGTAGAATCTACCTGATTGTTCCCATATTTTGTTCTGTCCCCCCAGCATATGTCAATAGAAAATCTGTCTGCCGAATGATACTTCAATGGGCAAACTTTTTTCTATTGGGATAAGCTCGATTTACAACTGACACACTGGTTGGGCTGTTCAATCAGTGAGCTAATTTTTGAATAGCAATGAGCCATTATTGTACACTTATTTATATATGCAAACACTAATATAGGCTTGAAAATGTGTTATATTTGTCAGTGATACAATCGCATTGACTGGTTGGATAGAATATACTGGATATGAACAGAGCCAGTGTGAATAACTTCTGAGTACAAAAGTGTATCTTTGAATTCTTTTCTGGAGCAGTAGGAAGATGTGAATTCATTATATGAAGGATGGAAGTGTATGGAATGTTGTCCCTTCCATGGTGGTGGGTCTTGGGATTTTTCTTCCACCTAGAAATTTCCCTTAGAATTTCAATCTGGATTCCTTTTTCCCTACTTTACTAGCGATCAAAAATATGCTCTCACCTAAATCATAGAATTAACTAGATGATAATTCAGAACTTCCCTTTGAATCAGTGATGTATTTCCATGGCCCTGCTTTTCAGTATATAATTATGTACTTTCCTAACAAACAGGGATATACAAGCAAATGTAGAGGAAGGTTTGCTTGCACTGTTGCAATGAAAGTGGGACAAAAATGCTTTAGTATTATTTAGGAGCAAAGAGCAATTACAATGGTAATATACAATGCAACTGGAAAGTTAGGCAAGAAAAGCATTTAAATTCACCAAAAGTATATTTAAGAAATAATTGTCAGGTGAATGTGAGAGCTTTTGTCTCTTTAAGATACTATTGCTATATATACAATGTAAGGACAAGGTAATAAAAGCTGGAAAATAGGAGGAAAAAGATAAAATGGCATAACCTGTGTTCAATATTATCCATTAAGTGATCTTTGCAATGAAGACCTGACATCATCCCAGGCTGCGTTCTACATGAACTACGGAATGAACTGGTACCCCATCTAAGCACCATGTTCAATCATAGCCTCACCTCAGGCTTTGTGCCCACTAAATGATGCACAGAGATGGTTATCCCACTCCACAAAGGGGGAGCCACCACAGACCCCGGGAACTGCCACCCCATTAGCCTAACAAGCCTGGTCTGCAAGGCCATGGAACGTATCATCACGGAACTTATAAACAAAGTCATTGGTAATCTCCAGACTCTGGACCCCACCCAGTTTGGGTTTGTAAAAGGCAGATCATGTCTCCTAAACCTGATTGGCTTCTTTGAAGCAGTCACCAAAGCCATAGATGAGGGTAAGGTGGTTTACATAGCCTATCTAGATATCGCCAAGGCTTTTGACACCATCCCCCACTCTGGAATTATAGATAAACTCACTAAACTAAGTATAAATCCCTATGTCACAAGATGGGTTGCCAACTGGCTCACTGACAGAACCCACACTGTGAAAGTAGCAGACTCCAAATCCGACTTCAGACCAGTGACAAGTGGAGTACCACAGGGTTCAGTCCTGGGTCCTCTCCTGTTTGGTATCTACTTTTCTGAAGTACAGGCTAACACAGAAGGTCTTTGGCTAACAAAGTTCACAGATGACTGCAAAATAGGAGCCATAATTAAAACTCCTAGTGATGTGGAGATCCTACATAAGGGCCTCACTGAGACAGATGCCTGGTGTCAAAGCCATGGCCTCAAGCTCAATGCCAAAAAGTGCATTGTCATCCCCTTTGGTAAAACCTCTGTACCCATGAGCTACCACATAGGTGGTAGTCTACTTAACACCAAAAGTGTGATAAGAGACCTTGGGACACGGGTGGACAGTAGCCTCTCCTTTGATAATCACATCGCCACAGTAGTCAGGAAATCCTTCTATGTGGCACACCTCATCACAAAAGGTTTCTCATCCAGGAAAAAAGAGGTCATTGTTCCCCTCTACTTGTCACTCATTAGACCCATTATAGAGTACAATGCCCCTTTTGGTATGTACCTCACAAGACATCTACAACAACTGGAAAGGCCACAGAAATACCTCAAAAAGAGGATTACTGACCTCAAACAGATGCCCTACATAGACCATCTCAAAAAACTTCAGCTTTACTCCATCGCATATCACCTACTCAGAGGCGATCTCTGCCTGACATACAAAGCTATGTCAAACCCAGAGCTGTTGGATGTGCTCCACTTAAAGAAATCCCAATCCCTCCGAGCTACATGCTCTAGGGACCTAAACCTTGTCACCACAATAAACAGAACATGTTGGAGGGATAGATTCCTGTCCCAGAGACTTCCCATGCTCTGGAACAAACTACCTATCTATATCAAACAAAGCTCCTCATTAGCACTCTTCAAGAAAAATCTTGATGATTGAATGGGAAATAAGAAATTCACTCTGGGTATCACCTCTGTGGCTCTGCTCGACAGGGGCACAGGAAAATAATTTTCTTGGGTGGCGACAGCCAGGGTACCTTTTTGGCTAGGCTTATATAGGCCTTAGGGCCGATAGCCTAGTACCTACCTATGAACCTATGAACCTATAAGATTTATTCAGCACAGAAAGAGCTGAACAGAGAAACGTAAACAACTAGTTTGAAAATATATGTAATATGTGGCATTTTTTTCACTAGGTACTGGATATTTTTTTATTTAGTCTAATTTTGGCCCCCTTTGCATGCCACCAGCTGACCTTCAGCTGTTTGTAGGTTTGTGCCCATTGCTACTCTTTATCTTCTTGTAGCCGGGGCCTTGTTGGGTTGGGAAGGAGAAGTGGATTACAACAGAGTGGGCAGTAGCAGCACCACATACTCCGTCCCTCACATAAGGGGATTTTTGTTTTATATGCCCTAACTAGAGAGAGATATTGATGCCATGCACATTTTTTTATCTTCAATCTGGTATGCAATTATGGTACTACCCCCATCACCAGGAACATGTTTGAGCACAGGCAGAAAAGTCACCCTCCTTTCTTGAGTGAACAAGGTAACAACAAGCCACATCTTCTTACTCCCTCAGCCATCTCCTCTGGCAGCAAAGCTAAAATTAAACTTGAGCCATAAGGGTCAATTTCAGGGCTCAAGCCTTTTAAGCCACCAGGTATTTCTCAGGTGGTAGAAAAAATAAGATGGACATTCATTTCTCCATTTATAGTGCTTCAAATGTGCCAGTTCCATAAATATTGCAACTGGTTTTCAACATTCAAAAACTAGAGTGCCCTTCATATGCCTAGATTTAAGGCCATAAACTTTCAGCTATAGCTGCTTAGATACTAGCCATCTCTTGCTTTCTTAACACTCTTAATATCATGTCACAGCTTTTTTTGTGCACATATACCAACAAAGAACACATATGCTGTGAATTGTGTTAGTACATATTACTTTACAAAGGACTGGAATACAGTTGCCTACTTTATTTTATAAATACTGCAACAGTTACAGCTCCTGTTACTCATAGACTTGAGTTAAACATCCATGCAGTACATTTTCCACAATATTTTTACACCAGGATCCTGAAGCCTGAGTAAACACTGATGCCCTCATTTGAAACCTCTTATTCAGAAACTTGCTTCCTTCTCAGCTTTATGATGGGATGCCTAACTCTAAAACATCTGCATTTCCCTTTGGAAAAAAATTGTTGACAAGTCTTTTAGCTTTGTTTGAAGGACCTTTATACTCCAAGGTACAATCAGGAAAGAGCACTGACCCCATATGGCCATTTTCAGACTCAGCCCAGGATATACAACCACAGTCAAAAATACAGTGATTAAAGCATAAGCATTCCAGAAAATATATACATGACAAAAAACATTTACTGCCATATTGAAAATGTAACATCAGGGAAATATTTAGCACAGATAGTGAATTGAGCAAAGGATCTGTGTAATTTAATGAGTAAGACAGGTGTATGAATAGGATCAGGAGAGATAGGACATAATGTATTGGGAAGATTTGTAGTATTTAGTGAGAATAAGATACATGTAGTTAAAATGGGAGGGGAGAGATAGAAGGGAAGGTGTGAGGAGATGAGATGAGGGAAAGAGGGATGTAACATGCCCCATGATGTGAAAACAGGGTTAATGGAGATGACTGAAAGAATTATGTGATTTATGTGTTGGATGTGTTTTGGAAGCATTTGTAGTGAGCCTGCTTGAACAGATAATGTTATAGTTATTTCTAGAAGTGTACATATATATATATATATATATATATATATATATATATATATATATACACACACACACACACACACACACACACACACACACACACACACACACACACACACACACACACACATACACACACATAAATAATAAATCCTTATTTATTTCTTTCCACAAAACTGGATTGTCTTTTGTATACTCTCCCTAAAATGTTTTCTGTTATCTGAGTTTGCAAGTTAGAAGAAAAGAAATCATTAACTGAAGATTCAACACAGGAAATCTTGTCTCGTATAATACTGAATATAAAACAAAGAAAATATCTAAAGCAGAAACTCCAGTATATTGAAACATCAAATGCATTGCATAGAATGGAGAGTGATTAAATAAGTGCTAATACCCCTTATGTTACAGAACTTAATGCAGTGGGTCCAGAACACATTTAAAGCTCTAGAGGGCTTCCCTCCTACACATGACGGATTCTGCCCATTGCAAAATTTACTGCATTTTTGCTGGGATCACTGAGTTATTAAAATGTGGACTGTATGCATTCGGCTTCTGCATATATGGTAGTTAGTCATCAATTAAATAAGACTAGAGCAGTGACTGACAGCTGGTGTATATGGCAGTACTGCTCCTACTTTATACAGTGAATGCCCTGCATGTCAGAGTTCTTTAGAGTGGGTTACCTCACGCACAGATACACTCAGTACAACTGAAAAAGATGCAGAAATTTTGTCAATAAGTACTGCCAAATACTGTAAGAACACATTGTAGTACCTGTTATCCTACTGTGAAGTACTGCCAAATACTGTAAGAACTCAGTGTAGCACCTGTTATCCTGCAGTGAAGTACTGCCAGATACTGTAAGAATACATTGTAGTACCTGTTATCCTACCATAAAGTACTGCCAAGTACTGTAAGAACATATTGTAATACCTGTTATCTGACTGTGAAGTACTACCAAATACTGTAAGAACACATTGTAGTACCTATTATCCTACCGTGAAGTACTGCCAAGTACTGTGAGAACATATTGTAGTACCTATTATCCTAACGTGAAGTACTGCAAATACTGTAAAAATACATTGTAGTACCTATTATCCTACCATGAAGTACTGCCAAATACTGTAAAAACACATTGCAGTACTTGTTATCTGACTGTGAAGTACTGCCAAATACTGTAAGAACACATTGTAGTACCTGTTATCCGACTGTGAAGTACTGCTAAATACTGTAAGAATACATTGTAGTACCTGTTATCCTACTGTGAAGTACTGCCAAATACTGTAAGAACACATTGTAGTACCTGTTATCCTACTGTGAAATACTGCCAAATACTGTAAGAACACATTGTAGTACCTGTTATCCTACTGTGAAGTACTGCCAAATACTGTAAGAACACATTGTAGTACCTGTTATCCGACTGTGAAGTACTGCTAAATACTGTAAGAATACATTGTAGTACCTGTTATCCGACTGTGAAGTACTGCTAAATACTGTAAGAATACATAGTAGTACCTGTTATCCTACTGTGAAGTACTGCCAAATACTGTAAGAACACATTGTAGTACCTGTTATCCTACTGTGAAGTACTGCCAAATTCTGTAAGAACACATTGTAGTACCTGTTATCCTACTGTGAAGTACTGCCAAATTCTGTAAGAACACATTGTAGTACCTGTTATCCTACTGTGAAGTACTGCCAAATACTGTAAGAACACATTGTAGTACCTGTTATCCGACTGTGAAGTACTGCTAAATACTGTAAGAATACATTGTAGTACCTGTTATCCTACTGTGAAGTACTGCCAAATACTGTAAGAACACATTGTAGTACCTGTTACCCTACTGTGAAGTACTGCCAAATACTGTAAGAACACATTGTAGTACCTGTTATCCGACTGTGAAGTACTGCTAAATACTGTAAGAATACATTTTAGTACCTGTTATCCGACTGTGAAGTACTGCTAAATACTGTAAGAATACATTGTAGTACCTGTCATCCTACTGTGAAGTACTGCCAAATTCTGTAAGAACACAATGTAGTACCTATTGTACTGTGAAGTACTGCCAAATACTGTAAGAACACATTGTAGCACCTGTTATCTGACTGTGTAGAATTCATTCACTGTAAAACTATAATAAGAATCCCTAATCACCCATTGCTCCTTCCCTTTGTTTCCTCATATCTACAAAAGACACAGAGGACTCATTGAAGATAATCTTTCTCTCTTCTTTTTTCTCCTACTGTGTTTTCTAACAATACTATTTTCTTTAGAGCTTATGGATCTGATAAGAGACCATCAGCTGGCTGGTGATTATTTGAGTTTGTTTTGCCCCTGTGCCTCTATAAACCAGCATATCAAGTGGTTTTGCATCTATAGTTAACTACACAGTAGAGGTCAGTATGCAGATATACTAACTAGCACAGATGAAGTAGAGGTCTCTTCCTTGGCAACACAAATGATTGCCTGAGTCTGACTCACCAGCCTAGGTGACAACATGCCAGCTGACAAACAGGTGTGAGTACATAAATCTGGAATTACCTCTCAACTGTCCAGATTTTCACAGAATGTCCAGAGTTTTGTCCCATATTTTTGGTCTGTTCCTGATAAAATTTATGGTCTTCTGGCAAATCATTGAGTGTTGAAGTCACTAAATAGTACTAAATAATGGCAGACATTTGAGTTTCATACTTCATTACCTTTAGAAAATACATAATAATGCAAAACCTGTTATTCTAACAACTTTGTACATTTATAGGAACAATATTTCAAAACTGTCCGTATTTTTGGGCCTTTGTCTGCCCATTATTTTAGGCTTTGTCCAGATTTGTTTGCACTGAGAGGTTGAGAGGTCTGTGTTATTATCTTTACAGTGACAGAGAGGTGGCAACAAGTTGAAATTCCAGATCCAGACATCATATTGCAAGCCATATGGCTGCTGAGTAGCACATGTATACTGTGCCTGAAAAGCTGCAATACATATATTCATGTACTTAGATTCAGACATGCTGGGGAGAGGAAGAAGGCACTAATTAGTAGATCAATACAAGAAACCAGAGTTCCTGATATCTGGAAGAAATTCTATGTTATACCTTTACACAAAGGAGGTAACTCTACTGACCCCTCTAATTTCAGGCCAATGGCTTTTGTCCTAACCATAGTACCTCAACAGCACTAATAACTTTTATTCAGGCTATCTCTAGATTTCGTGATAACAGTAAATTATCTCTTGCCTATTCCTTGACCTTTTAAAAGCCTTCGATACTGTTTCCCACAACCTACTTCAATCTCTCAAACTCTGATGTCTCCTGGCTCTCTAGCTATCTCTTCAACAGATTCCAGACTGAAAAATGTCTCTTTACCCTTCCTTCCTGTCCAAACTGGGGTTCCACAAAACTCCATTCTTGGAACCCTACATTTTAACATTTTTATCAATGACCTACACTCTTCCTGCCCACACTCTTCTGTAATACAGTATGCAGATGACTCCACTATAATTTCCTTTTCTGACTCTCCCCCACCTCCTCACTCTTACCCAAGACTCACTCCACTCAGTCGAAAAATGGCTTACATTTAAGCAACTCCTACATAAACCTGAAAAAAAAACAAAACTACTCTTCTTCCTCCCCAAATCTCTCCAACACCACAATTCTACCTTCTCTGTCTCCTCCCTAAACAATACATCTATTAATGTAGAATCACACACAAAACTACTAGGCATTATAATAGATGACCAATTAAAAATTGGTCTTCATATGCAAAACTGTATCAAAATGACCCAAAGAAAAGAGTACCTATTAAAACCCTGGACATGCTCTGGCACTGATTCAACTTAATCTACCTCTCCCTGTCTTCTTTTCTCTTAACCTCTGCATATATTTCCTGACTCTAAATTAACCTCTGTCTCTTATGTCTAAAATGTAGGCTGTATTACAACACATCTTACCCAGAATGGATATTCTATGTTACCCCAAAAACGTACAACAACTTTGTGAATTTAATTTTTAACAAATATTATAATATTATACTGTAACTGTTTGATTGCATCTGTTAATTCTTTTGATCATATTTTTCAGTTTTAATTAATGTACCAATCATATACTATATTTATTCTGTCTTGCTTATCGACTTTTGTCATACTTTATTTTGTTGTATACTTTGGAGCTTTTCTACTCGGGTCTACTCTGAAAAAGGGCATCTGCCCAGTCGGACGAACCAGGTCAACAAATGTCAAACAAATAAATAAATATTTAAAAAAAAACCTTGAACCCTGTATGCACCAATGAAATCTGAGAACTCTCCAAAAAATAAATAACTAAGCAAATGGATGAAGTACACCAACATTTTGGGACCAAAAAAATAATTTTAAGAAAGATGCATATTTATACAAGCTAGCCACTTTGCATTACTTTGTTGCTACATTTGTGCTAAGTCTGGTCCTCTTTTGCAATATAACACCAGTCAAATGCTATTATATATAAAATGCTTAATATCTCTCAAGTATTGTCAATTTTATACCTTCTCACAAAATAATGTGTTTACTATCAGATAATACAGTCAGGTTTTATTAATTATAATCAGTGGTTAAATGTCAAATCAGATAGCTAATTATTGATAGCATTTGAGCACTGGAAAAATGTAACTGAGTGAAACTTGAAAACTAAAGTAGACAGAACTTCACAGCACTGTTTACCATGACAAGTTTAACATAAATCCACAATGCTACCATATGGAATTATATTGTAAAACTGCAAATCTCTACATAAACTTTACAGCATGCTCAGCTGATTTGCTGTAGTACTCAAGCCAGACAGATACTGCGTTCCATTACTCACTGTCAAGTAAGATAATCTTTTCAGATGTCTATCAAAATGACAAGCTTTTAGCAGCAGAATTTGTTGATTTACTACAGTGTAGCAGCATTATTACACACAATATTGCCCCTCAGTTATTAACTTACTGTCCTCTACCATACAACAGACACACACACACACACACACACACACACACACACACACACACACACACACACACACACACACACACAAAATGATTTTACCACTATCACCAGCAATATAAAATGATAAAACTATTGGCATTTTTCTAAATACCAATTAATTCCATTAAAAATAATATTTAATACTAAGAATGTTCACTGTGAAATTATGACATATTCCTATAAAATGATGAGTATTGCCTGATTTTAAAACGAAACGGTGTTCTGAAGTTTGCCAAAATGCACCTGCTGAAATTAATTCAAATGAGTACTCTTCAAAAAATGTGACTTTTTCTGAATTTACAGAAGAAATCAAAAAGGACAAATATTTTATTTCTAAAAGCCAGGTACCTTTTCAGTCTTACAACAAATTCTAAGGCAGATATACTGAGCTGTAGGTAGTGGGGTAATATGGTGTGTATTTCTTGCATGGAACGTCATTTTAAAAAAAATATACACTAATGATGTACTGATTTTTTTGCAACCGAGGAGGAAGCTTTAATAATTTCCAGAATATCCAAAAGGAATCAAGATGGAAAGAGTCCGAACATTAAGAAACTATTAGTACACAAGGCTGCCTTTCTAACAGATGCTGCAGATGTCCCCTAATTCTGTTACAGAATGTTTGTAAAACTGCCAAAATCAGCTACAAAGTTACTAATCTCAAAGGGTGCACCTATCAGATTTAAGCAATTCGACAGTGATAATTACTAGAGAGGTGCGACCATAGTATGTAGAAATGTTGGCAGGGAACAATGTTGCTCAAACATTTAAGGCTGTGAAAATTGTTGCATTTGAGTCATACATGTTCAATAACTGCACACAGGGAAGAATGCCTTATAGACAAGTTTTAACAGCTTCAGAAAAAAAAAATATTTTCTCTACCCTTCTTTGAGGTGTCAGAAGCTACCCCTGGCTAGTGTGGGAACCCTTGACAAAAGTGGGATTAATTTCAGAGACTTTTCATTTGGTTAACCAATAATGCGGGGACCTAAGTAATGTAAGCTTTTTATTTCAGGAAAGCGTTAGGTATGCTTGCATTTATTTATTCTGTTATTCATAGATGAGGTTGTGTGTGTTGCGCGGGACTACCTAATTTCTGTGACACTGCAAACTATAACAACAACAGAAAGGTAATATAAGCACTATGGCACCTCATCCACACCCCTCTCCCCAAGATTAAGTCCCAAGCAAAACAAATGAATGCTTTCTTAGAAATATTTAACTCTAATTTTACAGTCTGCTGATTGCTGAGTTTTATTCATTTATTTTGCTTAAGTTTATTTATCAGGGTCTTGCAGTAATGTTCAGAGGCTTAAATGCCAATATTCAGTGGTGACATTGATGTTATGGTTTATTTTATTGACTTGTTGAGGTCAGTGATACAAATGGAGCATGCAGGAATCAAACCTAAGTCTGCACAATGTATCTTTATCACAACATATCAGTTCTATCACCATTACATTTACAGCCATATCTTCCTGCATGGTCCTGATGCCTCACACACAAAAATATCCTTTCTTATTCTACCATCAGGAGCATCTTTCAATACATAGACCAAGTTAAGTATATAAAAACCACTTCAAACGAACAGTATGCATATAGAACTCTGCAAATTTCAGATTTGTTTAGGGACAAAACACATTGCACAAATGTCCAAATTGAGAAAAAATATCACAAATTTTCTGTACTTGTGGATATCAAGTTTGCAGCATCTACACATTCTAGTAATGGGCTGGAATATGAGCTTTTAAAGCAAGTTTATTGCCAAGTATGCTATAAATATAGCAGATAACATAGTCATGGGAGCTTGAATTCTTATTCTTTGGTGAAAAGTGGGCTTAGTGCATTGAAACTTTTTCATATTCACAAGCTTGTGGCAATCTTTGCTATGCCACCATTGTGAAGTAAGGAAAGCTTTAGGATAACTGCGTGTGTAGACAGTTCAGTATATACTGGATCTATACAGTGAAAGGGAAATAATATTGATAAAATTATTACTACACATTCACCATGTAGCATTTTATTGTCTCTGAAATTATTTTAAAAATCTGTATGTTTCTTTATTGTATAATCTGTAAATGATGCTGAAAAATCTTTAAAACACATAAGATGAACATTTGATTGCATTGATACCTATATGTATAGGCTGACTTTTTCTGGACTGTTGGATGTGTGCTATCATATATTATATTTAATGCAATATAAATGTATAGACTTCACATTACTAGTACTATTTCTGCCTACTGGTGTAAAGAAACTTGTATGGTGTAGCTCTGAGACAGACTTGAAATATCAAAAACAGGCATTCCATAAAGTAGCTAAGTGACTATAGAAAATATATATATATATTTATTATTAAATAGTATTCGTTACATAGTAGTAGCTTTCAAACTGCGTGTGGTGAGACTGTTCCCTCAAGGGATGAAAATAAAATAAAAAATGATGAAGATAAATCCTGAATGAGAAAAGGAGGGAACATGGGAATAAAACTATTAAAGCAGGTGATGTTAAATTTGTTTTTTTGTCACCTACTTTTTAGAAAAAGGTTTAAATGAAAAGGTGACTGTTCTCAAATTAGACAGTCTCTTTCTTTACTACTTTCCATGTATTGAGATTCTTCTAACGTGCAAAATGTTGAATGTTCAGACCTCTCTAAACTGGAAATCTTTTGTCTTCAGACTGAAGAAACGTGCCCACATCTAGCTGATCACTCTCAAGCCTAAAATATTTTATGCCACTTCAGTTTGGAATCAAACGACTACTAGGTTTTTTAGTCAAATCACAAACAGCTAGATGCAAAGAGGGCTGTTTTTAAATAATATTAAACATAATCAATATTTTGCCCCTCGTGCAGGGGACAGAGGAATCAGCACTTCAAACAGCAGGAGCACCTGAGAACATAGGGACGGACAGAGTCATTTATTTTGGGGATTTTTGTTTTTATTGTTTGAAAAACAGCATTTCTTTAGGCTTTAGGCAGAACGCTTCATTTATGGCTGATGTAATTCTGCTCCTGTCTTAGAGGAGGGGACTCAAGTGACTAAATGCAACATGTAAGCTATTAAAAATGAAAAAAGGGATAAGTCTACTGTTATACCTAAATATTTCTTATGAGATACTATAGATACAGGTTAACACTTGCACTATAATGTAGCCAAATGTGCACTCCTAGCATTCTGTCTGTGTTGGTAAACAAACAGAGATGGACGGTAAATAGATAGCTAGGAAAATAGACAGTGTTTGTATTCCTGGTGGTCAGATGCCCCACCCCTTTTCTACAGACAGAGGGCATGAACACTTTTTTTTTCTCCTTTGAAGCAAGACCTCAGTTGTTAGAAGGGACAATTTGTGCATGGTGTGTTTAAGAAATAGTCTAGCTGGCCTTTAGATAACTGATGATCCATCTGTTTCGAGCACTGCAAACTTTAGTCTCCTCTTAAACTCAGTTTTATTAATGAGCTCCCCAACAAATGTACAGTGTCTTTATCAGATCCATATGTGTTAGCATAGCATTGGATATACTGCTGTCATTTGTTTTTTTATTATCCATAAATATATTTACTGTAAAAGGCAAACTAGCCAGATGGATTTGAATAATATTAAGTAGCCTTCATAAATATATATTGAAGAACTCTGTTGGTCAACTTGAAACAAAAAGATGAAATTTAGTACAGAATGCAATGATGTTACAGCTACGTATTCTAGTTTCATAATCACATTTTACATATACCTTTTCCAGAAATTTCAGCCATGGTTACAGATTTCATGACACATAATACATGTACATGTGTATTATTTGTTTTGTGCGATTTATTTTATTTTTAATACCTAGTTTCAGTTTGTGATTCTTTCATTTCAATGTGTGCAACACATGAAAGCTATGCTTCAGTTTTATCATTTCTGATACATTTTACACAGGAGACTGTAGCACAATTGCCTTTTGGGTTGTATTTTGTATGTGGAATCCTCCCTCTGTACTGTGCTATATCCCTGTAGCAACCTCATCTTATTCTCTGTTCTTGGCTTCAGCCATCCATGAAACAGCACTAGCAACCTCTCTGGGCACAGGCAACAGCTGTGTCAGCTATATCTGAATTTAGGATGATAGTCATTTTTTTTTTTTTAACTGGGTATTGTCTTTTTTAAAATGTATAAACCCTTTTGTAAATGTATAAATCACTGTAGTTTAAACTGCTGCTTCTATTCCGAAAACTTGTGAGGAAAATGACCAGTGATATGTTTAAAACTTACCCATTTTTGTTAATTTGCTGGAAACTTTTTCAGATTGTGAAAACATATCACACTACAAAGGCTAGAATGCATGGGATGTCTGTGGGACATGCTGCATTACAACGAGCTAACACAGAATGAAGCTTCTCTTAATTATGTTAAATCAATGGACATTGCTTTGTTTTCTGGCTTCTCTGTTTCTATTCTTTTTCTTGACAAAAATGGGAAAAAAATTAAAGTAGGATGTTTTGATAAATAACAAAAACAGAGAATTAGGGAGACAGTTTTTTTAAACATCTTTTTGTCTGTGTGTATCTCTGTGTCTTTTTTTTCATTTCCTTGTTGCAAGCAAGCCATGCTGACAGATCATTCGAATTCAATTGTTTTATGTCTTAGCTGAATGGCTAATTAAACCTGGGATGATTAACCTGACTGGCACTGTCGCTCGCTCTCTCTCCCTCTCTCTCTCTCCCTCTCCTGTTCCAATCAGTCTTTCTCCTTCTGTCTCTCTTTTTACAAACGTGGTCTGCTTGCTGATGGTAGAATGGGACTCGGAGATTTGTGCACTGTGTCTGGTTTCCTAGGGGCAGGCTGACCCGATACCTCTAGGGACTTATCAATAGACCACTCAGAAGAGACAGAGAGAGAGAGAGGAGAGAAGAGAAAGAGGGGGAATCGATAACAGAGGAGAGAAGCTCTGAAGCCATTTTTGAGTGTATGAGTGTGTGTGTATTTCTAAATGACATAGCAGAACTTGGGAGTGGGGAGCAGAGACGGCTTTGCAAAGGGACAGCGGAAGGGAGCAGCAGGTTCCAGTCAATTTGGATGGAAATGGCCCCCCCACTCTCCAGAAAGGAAGACTCCATGGACTGATTAAGATTCACAGCAGGTACGAGACATTTCCTTCTCACTGAGTGTGTCGCAGTCAGAATGGAGAGGCTGGGTCTGAGCACGAGAAAGTGTCTCTGTATGGTGGGGGGTCTGGCTGAGGTGTGTGAACGTATGCACGTGTGTGTGTATGACTGTTGAGGGGCAGGGGGTGTGATGAGCTCTGGGTACTATGTTATTCTGCCCTCTCTGAATATAAAGACATTATCAAGTTCATCCTGAGAAGGAGGATTTTAGCCAAAGTTAGTTAATGCTTGACCAATACTGTTTCTTTCCTTTTTTTTTTTTTTTTTTTTTTGTTTATAATTAATAAAGAAAAATTCCCTTTTCACTCCATCTCTGGAAACTGGCTCTGGGCTTTTTGTCTTCCCAGGCAGACAGAGGGTGGGTGGGTGGGGGATGATTTTCTGGCTCCTAGCCAGGTTGGGAAAGGCACTGAAGTGTTTTGCACTTGGCCTCAGAGAATCGGATCTTTTTTTTTTTTTTTTTTAACTAGAGAACAAAGACTACTTTAGAAAGGATTCTAATTTGTAAATGCTGTATCTTTGTCAGAAAAGAAATAAAAAGAAAAATGTATATCTTGCTACCAAAAAACAACTAGATAATATTGGTTCAAAAGTAAATGTTTCTGCACTGTGTTAAAAGTCTGTTTAATAAATTATATGTACGGTAAACTGTAGCTCAGTCAAAAGTCCTTTCAGTCATTCAGACTACGGTGTCTTGTTTTGCTATGTCTTATGCAATGAAGATTTTAGTCCACAGACGTCTGACTATAAAGTTTCCTGTATCTAGCTGTAGTGTCCTCATTTTCTGTGGCCTAATTTTTGTAGTCACTGTAAGAAAAGAAACCATCTGAGTTTACTTGCTGCATTACTCTTTTTTAATGCATTCTGTGGTGTGTGTATGCATATCAGTAGCTTATTGTGAGTCTGACTTGCGTAAACAAACCTTCTGTTCATTTATGTCAGCTGCCTAGAATTGTTTTTCAGTGTGTGTGTGTGTGTGTGTCCAGTGGTTAGGAAGTAAGTTTGCTTATAAGCCAGCGTACATTTATTTGCCCATTACTGCTGGCTTAATTTGTCCTTTCATAGTGTGGGACTATGTGTACCATACCTGTTTTACTTTGTTAGTACTAAAGTTTTATTTTCATCTCTGCCCATTTACAGTAAGTTACTGCCTTTTATTCCATATTTACTTCTTGTACTCTGTCGGCAGATCTACCGTATGTACTTTTTTTTCTTAATTTTCCGTGTTTTCCTCACTGAATAGCTATGCATCTGCTATGTACCTGCTTTTCTAATTATGCAGCTGCTAATTTTCTGTAGCAGCCCTATTGTTTGAGAAGCCCAATTTCCACTTCTGACAGCTCGTCTTTACCCTTCTGAAGAATAGTAAACAGTCTGTCTGGGTAGTCCAGGACTGTAGCACATATTGTCTGTTGTCGCGCAGTATTGGATCCCTCAACGGGTGAATCTAACAAAATGAAAATAACTTCAGAAATGGTACCTACACTCAGCCAGGCCAGAGAACTTTTAATGAGTGATGAAGAATAGAGCATCCAGTATTATTTATAGTAGGTTGTGTTGTTAATTTTGGAGTCTGTTTTTTGGAAAAGATTTGGTGGTGAGCAACAAGTGCATGCATGTGTTTGTGTGTGTGTGTGTGTGTGTGTGTGTGTGTGTGTGTGTGTGTGTGTGTGTGTTTGTTATTTAACAAAAATAATATATTCCTTTTACTACTCCACATCACAACATCTGCAGTGTGGGCATCACTACCTACAAACTTCAAACTAACATTAACAATCATATGTCAACAGACAAAAGGTATGCGTTACTGCTCGCTGCAATGGTACTGTACCCCCACATTTAATTCCAAATCTGCGCACATTACATACACAAAGAAATGCAAAATAGAGTTAGGAATGAATAATTAATATGGAGTTCAGTGGGGTGGTGATTTGCATCTTCTTATGGCAACATAATTAGGTTTGTAAGGGAAAGGATGTTTACAGTACAGAGACAATGTAGATACCATGTTATGTGGGGAGGTGAAAGAATGACTCCCACAATATTACAGCTCGCTGTTTTCAGCTATTTTTAAGCAAGAAAACCCTAAATGTTTTAAAATGTTCAGCTTTCCTGTACAATCTTCATACTTTGTGTATTTTCTACACAAATATAATAATTTATTGTCCATAAGGAAGTTAATATAACTGGAAAGGAAAACAGTGTAATTTATTATAATGTTGTTTAACCAAAATGTGCAATATTATGGACACTTACCATAACAGTAAACATATTTCCTCTATAGTAAGATGTATTTTTAAGCAGTATGGTCTGCACATAAGCACAGTCACTGGTAGCACAGTCTACACACTGTTTAGCTGTACACCATGATAGCAGTTCAGTGACGGGAAAAACAAAAGATATATCAGAGTTTTCATGCAAATAAGAAATTCACATGCCTTTAATATTTGGTATGGCTTAAGTGTCTCATGCCCTAGTGCAATAAACCCATGTATTGAATGACAGCAAAATACAAGTAATGCAAACGTTTGAGCAAAACATATGGTAAGTATAGGGCAAACTGAATAATCAAAAGTCGAGTAGTAATGAGACAACAGCTAGGTATTCTGGGTAGAATGCATTTCTTTACCATGCAGTTTATCTTACCCAAAGCACCTTTTCTAAGTCAATACAAAAAAGTAGCTTTCTAACATATATTCTATGATTTTTAAATATACTTTGCATAAAGAACTGCAGTAAATACTAATCAAAAACTGTAGAATTCATCTATTGGCAGCTGCTCCAGAATGGCAAGGCTTAGTGCTATGTTTCACATATTTCCAGTATATTTTCTTGCCTAACCCTTCTCTCTTTACAGCTAATTAAAAACTGGGAAACTCTAATAGTCTTATAAGTGGCACATAGTTCATATGAAATAAAATGTTGTGAAAGGCTTATATGGTAACATAAAACATAGTAAAGATACACCTGAACAAAAGCATTTTATTTATATCCAAGAAATTTGGAAAGTCTGCAAATCTGGTTAGCACCATTGCTACCATAAACCTGTTGGAGCATTTACAGTTGGCACATATTTCCATCTGCACTTGTCAGCCAGTCTTGGACAATACCATTTGAATAAGTCAGCATATGTAGATGGTCAGTGTGAATTTGTAAGCTTGCAGAACCAAATAAGAAGAGTCGCCATGCATTAAATGGAAATTTTAATGGTAGTATGGAAAGCCTAAATTAGCCATGATGTAGGCAGTTGAAAGAGCGAGTAAAATAGAATTTCCACTGCACTGCATCACTCTCCATGTGTTTGTATGCTTATGTAGGTGATAGTGTTTCATAATTTCACAGAAGAAAATTTAACGTAGAGTCATACCACTGTCAAGTAGCTTAGCTTTGTACTGCTGTTCATTTTTCTTGTATGTATGTACATATATCTAAATATATATATATATATATATATATATATCTACATGTATATATCTATTCATCTATCTATATATATATATATATATATTATATATAGACATATATAATATATATATATATATATATATATATATATATATATATATATATACACATATAGATATATAGATATAGCTATATATATATATATATATATATATATATATATATATATATATATATATAAATATAGATATATAGATTTATATTTATAAGAAGTGATGCACGATTTATTACAATTACAATTTTGGCGTAAACATTGTATTTCAGGCTAAATACTAACTACAGAGAGATGAAGTCAAGTGAGGCAGCTGTGTGGGCTTGTGTGTGTGTGTATGCTTGTGTGTGTGTGTGTGTGTGTGTGTGTGTGTGTGTGTGTGTGTGTGTGTGTGTGTGTGTGTGTGTGTGTGTGTTTTTGTGCTTGCTTTCATATGTGCATACTCATCATATATCACATTAGCATGTTATAATCCAGAAAAAAGTAATACGTTTATAATGTCCAGTTTGCTTTGACTCCTTGCCTGTTTTGAGAGGTGTAATTAAATACTAAAGGGGGCCGGCCTTATAACGGCCATGTTGTAATACTATGCCAATGTGTTGTGAATCCTGAGCAGATCATTTACTCATTTCAGTAACATAGTATTGGTACTTCAGTCATACTGGGCAGTTTGTGAAGGTGGACAAAAATCATTAACTAGCAGAAGATACAATTAGCACCTCATGCAAACAGCAGGGGCAATGTATTAAAGGAAGCAAAGTGAAGAGAACAGTGCAGTGGTTCCATTGCTGGGTTGTGCATAAGACAGGGACTGTGTGTGCTGATACAGTTTCAGCAGCACTCATCACATCCTGGGCTAGGAAGGTGGATGTTGTTGTAAAACAGTAGCAGAGATGTGCAGAGTCTTCTAGGCAGGAACAGGCCTATGGTGAAAAGATCCATGTGATCCCACTTAAACATAAGACAAACATACAAAACATGTTCATGAAACATTCTCATTATGTGAACTGTACATTACACATTATTATGACATACCTACCTGCTCAGTGACCATGTAATACTACTCTTGTTATGAATACCATTACCCACACTTGTGTCTGTGATAATATTGTATCTATCTATATATATATATATATATATATATATATATATATATATGTGTGTATATATATATATATATATATATATATATATATATATATATATTAATGTGTATAATATTGACCTGAGTCACAGTATCCATTTGCTTACACTGAACTAAATGAAACATCTGCATTATATTCAAATTAAAAAAAAAAAAGATATATATTATATCTGCCATGTCACCCAGTACAAAATGAATTATAAATAAGTGATAAATCATTCAGTCAACTATATCATAAAGTAAGATAAAATGTTACTGATAATAAGAAAGTTGCTCTGCATAAAATTATCTAAAAAGTTAATGGAATTTCACTTTATACATACTTTATACATTTTGAAAAGGAAAACAAGGCAGAAAAATAAAGTTATTTCTTCTTATTTTTCGACAAACAACTATGAATCATTTAAAATCCAAAGATAATAGGAGGTACCATGAGTATAGAATTGTTTAGCATTACATTACCTACAAAATGAGTGGTGTTTTACATACAAATGCTCAGAATTTATTTTGTAAATGGGCAAAATTAGCAAAACAAATTGCTCCCGTGTTCCTTTTCTTCAATCCTTGTCGCAAATAAGTGAATGACTTAAAAAACAGACAGCAAATACAAGAGTTATTCAGCAAACAACATGAATGGCTTAATTTATTTTCTCTATTAGAACTGCAGAAATTATGCATCGTGCATTTTTACATAAATGGAATATATATTTTCCTTACTGGAT
>NC_056736.1:329179703-329284703 GCF_019279795.1 Protopterus annectens
TGTTTCTGTGTATGTATGCAGAAGCATAGCTAGGGTGGGGTGAGAGGGACAGCTACCATAGACACAAATTGTTGGGGGGGATGTTCTGCCAATCTCTCTTTAACACAATAAAACCAGTTCAAAGCTGAGAACTGTAGCACTCTGTGTGTTGCCTAAATTGTAGCAACTGCTTTATACATTGCAGGTAAACTATAAACTGTAGCAATTGTTTGCTATAGTTTTAATAAAGAATTTTTTTAAACTAAAAATGAATGCCATAGTGCTCATGCAAGCAGAGTAAACTGTAGCAACTGTCTGCAATATTTTAGCAAGCAGTTTGCTATAGTTTAAAAAAAGAAGGGATATATATATATATATATATATATATATATATATATATATATATATATATATATAAGTTCTGGTATGCAATAAACTCCCTACTAAAACCTGGTAAAACCTCCACACCAGCTCCCACCTCCACCTGTACAAAAACAGATAGTGATATAGCCTCCCCAATTTAATTACCACTTTACTGAATCCATTAAATCACTATCAACACAACTTTCCAAAAAATAGCTACTTATCCATACCAGTAACTCCTAACAACTCACATCCCTTTACATTCTTTCCTGTCCCAACCTCAATAATAAAAAATAACTCTTAAAACTTAAACCCACTACTCTTGCAGCAGATGGTATTCTTGCTCATTTCCTAAAAATGGCTGCCAACTCTCTATCCTACCCAGTCTCAATCTTAATCAACTGCTCCATACAGGAATCCCACATCCCTCAACTATGGAAAATCTCTTACATTATTCCCCTTCATAAGGGTGGGAATTCGTATGATTTCTGTAATTATCACTCCATAGCCATTCTTTCTCCTTTATCAAAGATACTTGAGAAATGCATACACTCTCAGGTCATGCATTTCCTAGACTCTAACAATCTCTTCTTCTCTACACAACATGGTTTCCGCTCACACCACAGCACAACTTCTGCCCTTGCCACTGGACAGCTTGCTGTCAGTCTGATAGATAGTTTTTAAACCATGCCAAACTGTTAGGGGCAAAGGATAGAGAGGTAAGAGTATCTATTAGAATGGAGTGGGAAACCATGTCAAATGCTTTGGAGAGGTCCAGGAATATAGCAGATACAAATCTGTTGTTATTTCTATGTTGGTTAACCAAGTTTGTGAAAGAGAGAAGCGTTTGCATAATTTTATGCAAACAACATGTTTTTATCGTTGACCTATTGAACTATATCAATGTAAAATTGTTACTTAGCTTCTTTTTAATGCAACTTTAACTTTATGCATGTAACCCAACATATGTGAATCTTTTTACTATAACTGCTATTATATCAATATTGTTTAAAATTGTACTTTTTTAAAATGTACTACTGGAGCTTTTCTCTTTGGGTCTCCACTGAAAATGGGCCACAAGCCCAGCCATACAAACCCGGTTAACAAATGGCAATAAATAAATAAATAAATAAATAAATAAATAAATATGAAGGATGAACTCAAGTAGAAAGCTCAGAGATACTCCAAGGCTGTGGATGTAAATAAAGTTCTCAGATGAAAACAGTTCCAAGTAGTAAACTCCAATGAATCCAATAGATGAAGTTTAAAATGAAGAAAGATTTATTGTGCGCAATAAATCTTTCTTCATTTTAAACTTCGTCTATTGGATTTATTGGAGTTTACTACTTGGAACTGTTTTCATCTGAGAACTTTATTTACATCCACAGCCTTGGAGTGTCTCTGAGCTTTCTGTTTGAGTTTATCTTTGTTTTTCAGCATCGGAGCACTTACTCCTTAGTCACTTGCTCTATTGACTTTGTTTTACAAATATGAAGGATGGTTGAAACTGAAAAGTGTCACCATGCTGTAGTGTTTGTGCTTGAGTAATGATGCCAGGAATGTAGACTTGAGACATGATGGCTTAAAATGTTATATTCTCTCTGCCAGACATTGCAGAGGATTAATGCTATGAATTATTATCCTGCTGATACCTGGGTTTGATGTCCTTGGCCTCCATTAGCATCCTTAGTGAATCTGAGCAGGTCAGTTAACCAAACCGTGCTCTTTTACAATAGGGGAAGAACTGAGCTAGGCTCCTCAATGGTCACCTGGACCACATGCTTAGTTAAAACATATGAACCTACAACAGACAGTCATATGCAGATTTTATTACCTCAGCCTGCACTTTTGTTTTCTTTTATTTCTTGCTGTCCACGTTCAGGCTAATACATAGAAATAACTGTATTATAATAAACATCCATCAGTCCATCCATACCTCAGACTAAGGATATATTCTTTATTTTGTTACATAACAAGAGACAGTAAAAAAATTCACTAAAATGCATTCAATAAATTTAAAGGTATACATGACATTTTCATTAACTGAGCAGCTAGAATTCAGAACAAAAAAAAAATACCAAAGGTGTGATAAATGTACCTTTGGTAACATAATTAAGGAATCCTTAGTATGAAAGGCTGTAGGACTATATAAATTTGTGATATATAGAATTTTTTGCACATACAATTCCATGCCATGCACATACATGTCAGGAATCTGAATTCATCTTGAATACAAACAAATGAATTTGAATTTAGGGACTCTTCACATAATGCATTGCAACATAAAGTGGAATTCAGATCCTACATTTATGTGTAACCCAGCCTCCCCATGTACTTGGGGCTTCACTCATCTGCACCCCATAACACAACCATCTCAGAGTTTACTGTACCTTGCAAAAAACAGAATTTATAATGATTACAACTAAAGAAAAAAATGCTGTTCTCATTCAGCAAAAGTCACAAAAGTAGCAATTGCAGATTACAGTTACTTCTACATACTGTTAGACAGCAGTTATAGCTCTGACATCACAGTCAACAACTGGGTAGGCTGCTTTCCTCTCATACATTACTATACCAGCAACAACTGCAGTGTCAGTGGCTCGGCAGTTGTCACCTTTGCCTTTGTTGCTGGAGGATGAGAAGGCTGTGGGTTCTGTTCCCATTTCAGGTGATTGGATTGATGATACTGCAGTGCAACACAGGGGATTGCTGTAGTTCTGAATATGTTCTCTTTTAGATGAGATGTTAAACCAAGGTCAATCTGCTTGAGTTGGTGGTAGCTCAAGTATATATAAAAGATCTCACAGCACCTATCAAAAAAGGGGAAAGTTCCCTGATGCCCCAGCCAAATGTTCCCTTGTAGAGCAAATAACACCTGCTGTGTCCACTGAAAAGTGTCCACTAACCTAATGGGACTAACACAGTCCGAAATGCATAAATAAAATAAAATAAGCAAGTGACGTATATCATTACCATCTATAAAATTCTGTCCTGTTTTATAGATGTTGCTTCATCAGAAAGATGACACTAAAAGCAAGATTTTCAGTTTTAATACAGAAAAACATGATGCTATATTTATAATGTTGGGGTAAGTGCTATAGTTAATTCTTTAATAAAATTTAGTAAGTTTCACTGGTTGGTATGGAGGTTACTTGGGAAGATCACTGTTTATACTGTGAGAGTGTTCAGCTTCTACCTCAACTTTATTTAACTGCTGATTTTCTAAACATTACAACAAAAATTGAAGTGAAGGAGAAGGGTCTAGAAATATAATATTATATGTGGTGTATGTGTGTGTGTGTGTGTGTGTGTGTGTGTGTGTGTGTGTGTGTGTGTGTGTGTGTGTGTGTGTGTGTATGGGGGTGTTTATATGTGTGTGTGTGTGTGTGTGTGTGTGTGTGTGTGTGTGTGTCTGTGTGTGTGTGTATATGGGGATGTTTGAGTGTGTGTGTGTGTGTGTGTGTGTGTGTGTGTGTGTGTGTGTGTGTGTGTGTGTGTGTGTGTGTGTTTGTGTGTGTGTGTGTGTGTGTGTGTGTGTGTGTGTGTGTATTTAAATAATGCAAACTTATTCAAGAAAAAAATGTGTGTGCCATTAATAATACAGTAACATGATTTATACAGTTAACTCAAAATAAATAAATTAGCCATCAAATCAAAAATTTAGAAATACACAATTGTCTAAGCAGCCCTGTATTGAAATTTAAATGGGTCAGTCATGGGCATCTTTGAAGTAATACAAGCTGCAAGCACCAAAGCTGCATACTTACAGCAAGCAACGTCCTCATAATAGCTGTAAAAATCTAATCCATTAAGTCAAAAAGACCTAAGTCATGTGCAACATACAGTCCCAGAAAATCCAGCTTCTTCAAGTCCAAAGCCCAAGTTCATTATGTTTTGTTGCATCAAGCCCATAAGTTGAGCTCATTCTAGTTAAAAATCAAATGAACAAAGATAAGATAATTTAAGGAATGAAGGCAGATGAAAATACGGCCACAGATGCTTTAAGCAGGTACACCTACTTCATTAGATTTGAAAAACAAAACAAGTACACATCACAGCCCAGAGCAAAGGATCAGCCATAGCAGCAGCAACAGCTGGGATATTGGATGAAAGAATTTGACATCCCTGATGTGGAAGGGAAAAGAACATACAAGATGTAAATGTTGGGTCCAATGAAGAAAATTATTTAACACTGTAATACAAATGTTGAGAGACAAAAAAGTTGAGGGACACCCAAGCAAATCTGTAGAAAAGGCAAAATCCATGGTTGCAATTTGAAGTGAAATACCTCATAAACAGCATTAATAACAAAACAAAGAACTTAATCAAAAAAGAGCCAAAAGTTAAAACCTGACAATAATGTAGTGTTAACCATGTTTGTCCTAGACAACCAGCTGCTGCTGTCTTGGACCTCTTATTGTGGACTAATGTGAATATTTTGGAGATAGCACCATACATACCATTCTATAATTGTTCCACAGCTGAGTATTTTGAAATCACTTATGCTTAGACTAACCTGATGTAGTAACAGTACTGCCTAAATACAATACTGATTTCCATGCTGTTATAAAAAAGATTACAGTAGAATACTCCTTTTATTACATGGCAATATTAACTAGCTCACAATTGATTTTATTTTTTTTTAAAAAGAGAAGCACATTTGCATAAGTAAACTTACCAAAACAGTACATGTTCTAATAAATTACTGCTGCAGTAGTCTCATTCCAGGATGTGACACCAGACAGCTTTCAAAGCTTCAGTAAGTAAAAGAGAAAAGAAATAATGTATGTTAAATGTTAACCACAACTAAGCAGAGCTATAACAGTGCAGAAATACCGTATTTGCATTGTTCATCATTATTGATATGGCTTAAGGTTTAAAGTGGTTGTGCAGTGGTGCAGTGGTTACCATTGTCACCTCACAGCAAGAGGTTCTCCGGTTCCATTCTTAGCTGGGGTGCCTTGTCTGTGGACTTTACATGTCTTCCCTGCATTTGTGCGGGTTTCCTGCAGGAGCTCCGGTTTCCTCCCCACATTACAGAGACATGCATCTGGAGCATTTCTCCCTGGCTTCCACTGCAAGTGGTCTCTGGCCCAATCAGACTTTGCCATTAAACAAATGTTAAATACATATAAAAGTAGTCAACAAGGAGAAAAAGATATATGTGAGCAATCAGTAGCATATAAGAAGAGATAGTACACTACAGGGTACATTATTAACATTAGTTTCTAGGTTTAGGCTTATAATTAGCATTCATTGATAAGTCACTTAGCTGCTATAAGTGCAGTAAGAAAGATGCTAGGAGTAGTTTGTAAGATACAGATAATTCTGGTTAGTAAATGCAGGGTTATAATGTAGAGTAGAGTATAATGTAAAATATAGTGGAATAGCAGCAGAAATAACATTAATTTATACAACAGAATGTCAATGCAGCGTGGTTAGACAATAAGGTGCATATATTTAAGTATCCAGTATGGGAAATGTTTTATATTATACGGCAGATTAAATGTGACATGAACGTATCCATTATGGAAAAGTTATATACACTGCATACTAGACAGTCAAATCTTAATGTAAGTGTGCTATAGAGCTTGATGGATACATTGACTATTAGACAGTGACAGACTATGACGTGCATAGGTAGTGCATAGATACTGTGGGCAGGGGCATAACACTGGCATTTAGCAAGTTTCAGAAGAGTTTTTAGTTGTGTCAGAAAGACTGGGTATTTTTAAATTTCTTTGAGCTAGGAGGGAGTAGATTCTCAAAGTTTGGGGCAAAGAACAGAGAAGTAATGATCTGTGCAGAGAAGCTTGGTTTCAGGGTCTGACAGTAAGGAGCTGAATGGTCATTATTCCCGAGGTTGTAGAACTGGGGCTGTCATATTAGTATAGCTGCTAAGGGGGGTAATTATTGGTTGCATTTAGGAGCTTAACAAGAACTAACTTATTTGCTTGACCGCTATCCATTTTCCTTTTTCTAAGGTTTTATAATCATGTTAATGCTTAGGGGGACGAAGTGATTAACTTGCAGATTCTATTTGTGTTTGATCAAGTGTGTGGCATTTGACTTTGAAGCAGATACTACTAGGGTGAGTCTATACTATATTGGGAGGGGGGATACTTTTACTGATGGCTAATCTGAATGCTTTGGATAGACATACGGAGAGTTTGTTGGCCCAGAATAATGATGTTAATCCCTTTCCTTGTTTTGTTAAGATGAGGAGTGAACCTGAGAGACTGGTCTTGCCATAGACTCAGGTATTTGAATGTAATTTATTTTATTTATTTTATTTTACATTTGTTGACCGGGATAGTCCGACTGGATACATATCCATTTTCAGCGGAGGCCCGGGGAGAAAATCTCCACACAGTAATATGTTATATACAATACAATAGACAGACAATTTAAAGAATATATGAGTCAAACTGTTGTAAATATTCAAACTGTCATAAATCAGACTGTTAATACAAATATATAAATCAGAAGTTAGCACTATAAGGCAATGTCATTATGATCAAATATTTGTAGCTGTGAATGAGTTTTGTGGAACTTCTGTTTGGTACCAAAGAACACTTTTTTTTGTTTTCAAACAGATTTAGTGGGTATTAAGCAGATGAGTTATTACCCTGGTGAATTACAAGAAAAAAATATATGTGTGTATATGTATGTATATATATTTATATATATATATATATATATATATATATATATATATATATATATATATACATAAATGGATCTACATGATTTGTCAGAACCCCATATTATCCAATCTCAGTTTGTCAACACACAAAATATCAAAATCCCACTTCATTGAACCAGAGGAACAATGAAGATCTACCCAGAATAAGTAACCACTTACCAAAAAAGAAATAAAACCCAAACCACACCATCCCTAACCCACCTAGGTGGGGGGCTATGCCCCCATACACCATGATGTGGGGGCATGCCCCCCACACCCCCCTAACTAAATATACCAACTCCAAGATCGCACTATAGTTGGGAAAAGGGCAAAGTTCATCATCTCACACAACAGGACATCTACCCTGGGAAGATCTTCATTGCTCTGCTGCTTCAATGAAGTGGGATTTTGATAGTTTGAGTGTCAACAAACTGCGATTCGATGATATGGAATTTTGATAAAGTCAGGTAGACCTCTATATAGATAACACATATGTGTGTGTGTGTGTGTGTGTGTGTGTGTGTGTGTGTGTGTGTGTGTGTGCATATATGTATATATATATATATACACACACACACACACACACATATATATATATATATATATATATATATATATATATATATATATATATATATATATATATATACACAGAGCACCTCATTGCAGTCTGGATGATTGGATTGGTAACCATAAATTCACCCTGAGGATTCCACCTGTATCTGTCTTTGACATGGGCATTAGGTGCTAATAATGGAAATAAGGGCATAACTTGGCTAGGCAGCTTGTAAGGGCCTTAGGGCATTAGCCTAGTAACGTCCTATGATCCTATGGTATACATGCGTATATATGTATACTCTAACTCCATGATTATTAAACAGTGGGGAAAAGTCCAACCTCAGTGATCACTGAACATGGTTTTTGACAACTGGTTACCAAATAATTATAGCATATCATGCTTTGGAATGGGTGAAGCTGGGGCTTTGCAATAAAAATGACGTGTGTTATAAAAGTCATATGAGGTTGTCAGAGATTTAACAAAGATATTATACATACATATACATATATAGATATAAATCCTGGACAGTGTCAGCAAATGTGACATTTTTCTTCTACAGGACCTTGGAGCCACTAGATTTAATGAGAATAAAAGTTTGAATAATTTTGAAATTGTATCCAGTTATATCAGACTACAATGGCTCGTAATCATATATGGCTTAGAATGAACACTGTAGGCCTGGCAACAGACAGGGAAAACATGAACACACCACTGAAGGCAAACAGAGACATTTGATAAGTGTATTATTTTATAAACTACTATCTAAACTAAGCTTTTACAAGATTTTTTATGAGTATATCTTTGCCTCAACCCTCCTTCCAAAAGGGCAGTTTTAGACAAAATGGGGACCAGGGCAGAAGTCAAAGCAGATCCCTCTATGCTAGAACATTGTAGCAGTGGTACAGAATAATTTCATAAAAAAGAAGTAAACAACTATTACAGTCTGTGTGCAAATATCAAAACATTTATTTACTTGAATATTAGACAAAATGGTGTCATATTTATATTTGCATGTGTGTATGTATGTATGCATGATTACATGATGATGCATGTTCAACAGAACTATTACTGAATCACATGCAGTTGATCATTTATCACTGACTGCAAATGCATTAAATGTAAAAATAATCTGAAAGTGGGTAGAAACAGTGCTGAGCAAATACTCAGCCACATTGTTGTCCAGTTTTGCTTCTGCCATTGATCAATGGGGGAGTCAGTTCCTACTTACCAAATGTTTTGAACTTGATGGACTATCATGCTTCCATATAATTATACATACATACATATATATATATATATATATATATATATATATATATATATATATATATATATTTATATTTATATATATATATATATATGTGTGTGTGTGTGTGTGTGTGGGTGTGTGTGCATTTATCAAATTAATTTTACTTTATTTGTTTATCTGTATATTATCCTGCTAACTGGAAATATCTGATATTTTGATACTGAGACAGTTAATTACCTAGGTTTCAGGCACATAGGTCAGGTTGATCAGCTTGAAATGCCAAAAACAGGTCAGTGAGAAATAAACAAAACAAAAACAATCTGCTCTTGTGCTTTGCTAAATCTTTTTCATCTCTTCTACAGAACAGAGAACTGTCGGAAGAAACGATTGCCTTATCTGCAGTGTTAATATTCAAAGGTTCACAGCAGATTGTGGCTTACAGCTGAGCAGACAGGTATTAGGTGTTGTTTTTAAACTGTCTATACTTTGCCCACGGCTGTTACACACACTAAATAGTGCTGCACTAAGTGTCTATGAATCCTAATCTATATCTTAAAACTTAAAACAGTAGCCTGTCAAACCAAATAAGGTACAGCTACTGAGCTAATTATGAAGGCAAGGTAAAAATCCAAAATAAAAGTATGCAGAACAAGGGTGTCTTTGCTCTTAAAATACACAGTACACCTATGTAAACACAGCATTACGGTCTAGCATAAGGTATACATTGTCGGCTTACAGCTGTCTCCCCAATACTGCAAGACTGATAAAGAATGGAAACAACACACTGAAATTTATAAGAATTGGCATGTTTTACTAAAATAACTGTGTCATTCCTTTGATTACATTTTAGACAATAATTGCCCACTGTTTTGTTTTAAATAGGTTACAAAATACAATAATCTGTTGGCTAAAAACTTTCATATTCACACAACTTACTGTTCTTTTGGTGATGCTTTACATCAGTAGCCACAGAATGTACTTTTTATAAACGTTGACCTTCCTCTGGACTCTAGTCTCCCTGGAATTGTTACTGAAGCAAGTTTGCTTAAATTATTGGATGATGTTGAGCTTCAGGGAAGGCTTTTAAAATAAAAGGAATTGAAAGTGGATTTATGGGTATTAATGGTAAAAACAGAAGTGTAAACTTTTGCAAATAACTGCCATATCAACAGAAACAGATGTATTGATGCATGGAATAAAAGACACTGCCCACGTATGAAGTTTTGCAGACCCCCATGGGGATTTCAGAATCCTGGACAACTGCTCAGTTTGCCCCTATCAGATGCCAGCCCTGCCCACAAATACAAATACCAATGGACTCCATAAATAAATTCCTACAAATGCAGAAATTAAACTACTAAGAAGTTTGTAGACATATCCATCAATACATACAGTATCAATAAACTGTACAACCAAATACACTATAGGGAAATTCAGCATTAACCAAGCAGATGGTAAGTGGATTGGACAGACCCAATGGTGCTTTTATGCCAGCTATATACAATCAGCAGCAGTTCAGCAGCAGTACAAACACTAGACAAAACTGAAGAATTATCTAATCCAGAAAACAAACTGTTTTATCCTCTGATGAGTATATTATTAAAAAATAAAAATAATAGAGAAGCTATAAAATGGTGTCCCTAGCTCAGATTGGAATTCATAAATGATGCAGGGAAATACTGCACATAATCCGCATGCTGAGAGAAGAAGCCCAGTAACAGAATCACATCTCTTTGAAACACACTTTACATTTATGGATGCTAGCCTCTTTGATTTTAGAATGTTAGACTGATGCAGTCATTGTTTTTTGTTTTTCTTTATGTGAGGGATAGTGTTGTACTAAAAGTTGCGTATTATTCATCTTTAAATTGAAGGAAAAGATTTAATTTGACATTGTTTATCACACAGGCATGCCGAGCAATTGGATTCATATTTTGGGGGTGTTAATTTGTCCCCTTGTGCTATTCCACACTGAAATACCATGTTCAGGTGAAGATTCTACATTAGACAGCGTTTGTTTCCTCCCTTGGTTAGTGTGCACTTATTCTCAGGGACAGTCTGAGCCCCTCAGGCAATTTAGAAGGCAGTGAAAAATGTACACATGGGAAAGGCTATCAGAATAAAACAAACAAGAGGATAAAACAGTAAATGCAAAAGCTCTGATGCCATTTCCAAGTGATACAGCAATATTTACGGGCAGCACATGCAATTGAAATACACAAAAGGGCATTTAAGACTCCAGACAAACAACAGTGGCAATAAAATAACAATACTAAAAAAATAACAGCAACAATAAAATAATAATAAAAACAACAAATGCAATCAAAGTAAACAAACCAAGTTAAAGATCTAAAGTTGGGATTAAAGGAAACTTTTCCTTTATACACAGGAGGTTATTACTGTCTATATTAAACAAAGTTATTTTCCTGTGCATCAAGGTACAGGTTAGTATTGTTAACCTTCAGGCAATATATCCATTAGAACTGTACGGCATAGTAAATATATATGTGTCACAAGTGATGCTGTGAACAGCAAATAAGATAATAACCATGTAGTGAAAGTACATGTAGATTTAAACTCTGTCCTGCTTTAGAGGTGACAATAGTTCATTTGCTTATTGTATTTTCTTTAATTTATTCATAATCAGTGAGGTTCAAATAGGACAAACAGACAAAGGGCAGAGGCTAATCAGCCTGCTCAGACAGTTACTGATTCAAACTGCAGCTGTCTGCTCTTTTCTGGGCTTGGGTGTTCACAAGCTAGCAAATGCCCTTTGCAATTCATCCCAGCATGCCTTAGACACTGCTGTACAAACAATAATAGGTCCCACCACTAAACTTCCAATTGCAAGGTACATTTGTGCATTTGTTACAGATCTGCAGTTTTGCATTTGTGAGGAGCTTTCCATTTACAAAGCATGTGCCATATCCATTGCTACAGTGTGAATGCACATTGTGTATATCCCCATGCTCCAGTGCTTTCATTATAATTGGCACTTCATGAACAACATATTTCACCCTTTTTTAAATTAAGTCTAACACAATGATCGCATTTTCAACCCAACAAACTTAGAACTGAGCATACTATATTATCTGTTTCATAATTAATAATCCGTATAGAACAAGGTCTCACTTCTTGCTACATTTAGTGTTGACCTCCCTGCTGCCCAGTCTGGGAGACTGGTATAATTGTTAAGGTGTTTACCTTACAAATACGAGGTGCAGGGTTTATTTCTTACCTGGGGTCACTGGTAGGCTTAAAATAGCCCCCAAAGGCATTTAGCATAGTACTAATCAATGAACTATGACCCTACACTAGCCCTAGTGTATTTAATTTTTCTCTGTATGCATTTTATTTTCAGATGTCACTATTGAATAAATATTTTTTTTTCTGATGTTTGCACCATTTAAAACATCTCCTGCATATTCTGTTATTTCTCCATTCTGTCTAAACCTAACTTTTTTGTCATTAACATTTATTTCACTCTTAACAAACAAACTTTTAGATTCACTCCAAATCCACTCCTAAACACAAACATTATCCCTTAGTGAAAGGACCAAATATTGTTTATATAGCAATGCTTAAGGCATGCTGGGATACATTTCAAAGGGCATTTGCAAACTCATAAGCAACAAGCCCAGAAATCAACAGCCAACAGTAGATTGAATCAGTAATGTGCACCTCTTGTATATTATAGTGACTGGAAGATCAGACATACTTGACATTTCTGTATCTGCTACAAAAAGAAGTGCCATTGTATGGACTAGTAATTAATGATACTGACTGATATATTTTAAGTTTTACTGGACTTAACTTTCATTAAGAGTACTACAGCTTTTTGTGCTAATTCCCTAAGAAACATTTTAACCCCTTTTTTCCCCAATGATCATACCTTGTTTTCAACACAAAGTGACAAGTCTTGCATAAATCGTCTTTTGAGAATTTTTTCTGATTGTTTTTTTTTTTTTGCTAAGAGTAGCATCACATGACCCATGCATTTTGTCAGTAGTTTTTCACTTCTGCAAAATACAAAGGCCTGCTTATTCTTAGCCTATGATGTCTAGTAATGTATGAGGGAGGACACAGTCACTGGCCTGGAACTGAAACTCTTATTTTACTTTGATGTTTAATAATCATACATCATCCAGCTGCCACTGACTAGATACAAAGTTGACTTAAAACAATACGTGAGCATATTGCTTAAGTTATAAACAGTACTAAAGCTTAATAGTTAATGTAGTGGCATATAAACAAGTTACATCCCGCAGACACGGATTTGACTCTCCCTCCCTTACAGACTGGAATCATTGTATTTTACATGACTAACAAAAGTAAGTCATCAAAATAATTTCAGAAATGATCAATTCATCAAATGTTCTATGTTCCAGATCATAAGGTAAACTATAAACTGCTTTTTTTTAAGCAATAACAAGAGACTTAAAAGTTTTAGTTATCTGAAAACTTTAGCTCATCTGAAGCCATTGTTCTTCCTTCACTTTATACATGAGTTTCTTTTGTTGGAATTCCCGTTTTTTCTGAGCAAACAGCTGAAATCCAATTGTAGGTGCTGCTTTTATGTCATTGTCCACTTAGACTCTGTTACTCTGGTGAGCTATCCCTTTCCCAAGAACACACAGTTAAACTGTTTTTGCCTTTTGACCCATATAGGTTATTTGTTAAATATAAAATCAATTTGCACAGAGAAATCAATTTCAACAAACAGACTGCTATAATATAATTCTTATTTACATAGCAATTTGCATATACATAAGCTGAACAGAGTCCATCACAACATTAGATTCATCTTTTACATTCATAGTTTCCTAATGAAGGCAGTCTAGCCAGATCCCTCATCTAACATGGCTACCCTCTCTTCAGCCCTTTAATTATCTAGCAATTTGGAATCATCCCTACTGCCTGACAACTTGAATATCTGCCAATTATATCTAAGCTTGCGATGGTTGAAAAGTATACTCTATCAGAACAGGCAATAGAATCATGCAAACTGCTTTATTCAATATGACAACATACATTTTCACAGAGGTACAGACACAAAAATCTTGATGAATTTGGAAGCTGCTTATATTTTAAGTTTGATACTGTGGCTCTTTAGGGTTTCACTATGAATTTTCCTATGTAAACACTAATTAAGCTACTAATTGAAAGGCAAGTTAATTTAATTGAATTTGTATACAAGGAGTTCTTACAGTTACTGGTTAACAGTCTAAAAAGATTTTTCCTTTGAGCTGCCAGGTTGTTTCCTTTGAGCTGCCAGGTTGTTTTCTTTGGAATTAATCTTCTGTTGGCATTTCCCTCATAGGTGTTTATTTTACTGTTTTGGATGTGTAGTATAGACATAAGAGCCTCCACCTTTCTACTCATCGCTAAATATTAAAGTGGGAGTGTCCCATTCATTCTGACAAGTGGGGGAGGTGTCTTCAGCCCAGTACACCTTGCACTCCTCATCAATGCCATAACAAGATGGATTCACCAAAATGAGGCTCATCTTTAAACCATTGTAGAGGCATTCTGCAACAAGGGACAGGTGCAAGAAAAGCTTACACCTCAATGCAAAATAAGAATTCTCTGTTAGGAGACATCATGCACTCATGGTAGGATATAGCCCACTCTGAATCATCTACTAAAAATGTTATTGCTCACCATGTTGCATTCATAAACCTCAAACCTCCTACACCTTGTGACCTTCATTTTACAGGATAAACCTCACTGGTCATCTTCCACAGCCAACCCCCCCCCCCCCCAGTCATGCCTAGCCTCTGTATCTGTTAGCTTACCCCTCCCATCTATATATATATATATATATATATATATATATATATATATATATATACACATACATTATCTATCCATATAGTTAATGTTGGTACACACACTTTACTTTATCTGCTCAAGTTCAGGTGATCGCAAACCACAGTCTTGCAGCTTGGAACTCACTCATCAGGCAGCATGCATGGGCTGCTGCTCACACTTGAACTCTAATGCATGTTCAGGCCAGGTGTGGCAGCCATTAGGATGGAGTGGAAGTTTAACAGGTTTAAGGGAAAATGGGATATTAAAGGTTAGGGTTAGGGAGCAGGGCTTGGGGTTAGGATTTGGGACTGCAAGAGAAGAAAAGGGTAGAGGAGTTTCTTCAGTGCCTCTACCTAAATTTTCATTAGTATGAATACCACCTCAAGCCTCCCCTGAAAAAAAAGGCTGATGGCCTAGTGAATAAAACCTTTGTAACTGCAAGCAGGAAAACTACCAGACACATTCTTAACCTCACTAAGCAAATGTCTTGCAGAAAAAGACAATAATCTTCAGACACTAAAACTCTAAACAACCTCTAGGGGTTGTGCACACTAAAAGCTCTCCAATACAAAGCGTGCACCACACTCATTCACTTATCTGCAGGAGAGGGAAGGCCATACCCTTCAACCTGCAGATATTGAAAATAGGAGCAAATGCCCTTGAAAACTAGGTGCATCCAGCCAAAAATATGGACATCTAATTAGCATAAAATTTGAATACCTAGTAACACGTAATTCTTCCTATTTCCAGTATGATTATGGGATACTATTCAGAGACATGTTTAAAAAATGGAGAGTGACAAAAATGATTAAAAAAATGTAAGCACATTATCAAACAGATGGTTTGTAAAATCTGCATTGCAAAATTCTACCACACAAGGTCACTTATTTTTAATTCTGAAAAGGGACCTGTAAGGTGTGAGTCCTCTTTCTTGGAATTATTGTTGCCAGTAGCATGTCGGTCATGTAGTGTGGTTTTCTGTGTACTAGACAGCTTCAAAAAACATATTTGATGGTGGGGGATTCAAAAATTTGCGTGAAGGGGAAAATTAATTCTGAAAATAAGGGCATACCTCCAAAAATAGGTACACCAAGTTTGCAGTCATTTCCAAACTTGGTTAGTTAGAGATTCCCATTTGTAATTTGGAGCTCCCTGAAGTGAACATTGTATAGTACAGGTCACTATTCAGAGCCCTGATGACCATCACTGATCATCTCCATGTTGGCTGTGGATACCCCTGCCACCCTCACTATATAGGTTCTACCCCTCAACCAATCTTCTATCCACCAAACTACACAGACGACAACATGGAGCTTATTCAGCTTGTTTTTTATGCTGAATTGGTATGGTGTTAAAAGCCTTAACAAGGCAGAGAAATGTTGTATGGACAACATGTTCACTGGCCACAACTTGTGTTTCTCTCTCAAAAAATTAGACAGGACCTATCCTTAAAAAAAACTAAACTGCTGTTAATCATAGTTAATTAGGCCAGTTATAATAAGTTGTAGATGAGGCTAGTCAGGCTAATGGTTACATAGTTTCCAGGATCAGTGGTGAATCCACATTTTTGAACTGGCATCACAAAAGCTGCCCACCATTATTCATGGACAATACCAATGGCTAAGCTCTGGTTGAATATCTGCAGGATAGGGTACAGTAAGGCATGTGTTTTATTGTTTATTAGACAACATGGTAGTTTATTCCCAAACTACGTCTCCAATGTATATATGCTTACATGTCAGTGGCTTTCTCTTCTCTGTTATTTTTCTGTCTTCTACTTTACTAATGACAAAATGCATATACTTATGTATGACCTAATATACTACTACTACATAACTGAACTCAATGCTGATTATGTGGCTACAAAATATACATATTTATTTCATAATTATCTACTTTATTCAAAATCACTTTGCATGTAATGCTGCTGATGTTATCTGAACATTCTGTATGTTGTATAAATACTACTGTAAATAGTCCTCGTGGAACTTTTGTGTGTAATGCTGCTAAATAGTACACGAGTATTCCGTATAAGTAGTAATGCTATTATTTCTCAAGAAGCTTTTCTCCCAAGGCCTCTGCTGATAAGGGGCTTGTTTGCCAAGTCAGACTTTCCTGGTAAATAAATAAATACATAAATAAATATAAACAATTATCAGGTCCCATTGATGATATATTTTTTGTTTTAGAAATTACCTTTAGCAAATTTTCTTTGGTTACAATGTGGTATTAAGATTCTGTGGGATATGTGGACTTTGTATAATTGTTTTCGGCATGAAATTCACACTGAATTTGTTTGCTAATTTGTTTGCCATATCCACTGGATTCAAGTATTTAGTGCCATTTTGGAAACATTCTGAGAATTCTGGAGGATTCCATGCTGTCCTAACATAGCTAAAGAAGGATTTGCAATCTTTATCTTCTGATACTAGCCCAATTTTATGTGGTGCCTTTAGTTTCCTGATGGTGTTTTAGTTCTTTTAATAGCTTTTTAATTTTACATTATTTTTTTCTGCATAGTTTAAGAAGCTTTTTCTGTTAAAATAACTATTGAGGTTTCTTGTAGACATTAAAAGCTGAGCTCTTCAAGCTGGGAATGGTTTACAAACCTCAGTGTGCTGTTATCATTTTTCAAAAGAACACAGTATATAAGACAGACCAGCACTTATCCTGGGGATGGATTTTCTATTTTCTTTCAACCTCTCATTTCTTCAGAAATTGTTATATACTGAGATATCAGAAGTGTTAGCTTGCATACCATGCCACTCAAAATGGACATGTTTTAGCATTTTTGTGTTTGCTGCATTCAGAGCTATAATAAGGGAATTTAATACCCTAGGCATACACATACACATTTTCCAGCCAAACTTAAAACAACAAAAAAGTTTGACATATGATAAGCTGTCTAATAAGCAATCAAAATTTCCACTGATTATTAGACAACTTGTAAACAAATTCTGTACCACCATTGTAATACATGCTAACCCTAATGTTAATCCTGCCCCTGCAACCAACAATTATTGTACACTTTGCCTTAAAACATATTCCTGTAACACTACCACTGCACAAGACATACTTGAACACAGAAACATGCATCAACTCACAGTAAAAACTACATATATCTCTACCTAACCTCAACTCTAAGTCTAAAGTGCACACTCTAGGATGCAAACACATAACATCTATTCCCTTGCTTTAGCTAACCCTGATCCTAACCTTAACACCCAAACACACTCAAACACCATTCCAAACCCCCACTTACCTGTCTAGACATAACATGCTTTCAGGATGTCCAATGTTCAAAGATAGTCGGTGAGTACAACACCGTCCTGATCTCAAAACACTGTGGCCATGACCTTTCTTGTTGACTTTTGTGTCCTGAACTTCTTTGGCCTTGGTGAACCTGAGTGCTGCCATTGCATGGACTGTTGTTTTGTCTCAGGATCATAGTGGTGTAACCATGTTTCATCAAAAGTAATTAGTCATTCCAAAAAGTTGGCACCAGCTCAAGATCAATGCTGCAAAATCAACTTGGAAGTGCCCACTCAACATCTTTTCTCATCGGCATTCAAAGATTTGTGCACCCACTTGGCTGAGTGCTTCTGCATACCCAGCTGCCCACGTTCCCTGGATACCCAGCTGCCCACATTCCCTGGATACCCAGCTGCCCACATTCCCTGGATACCCAGCTGCCCACATTCCCTGGATACCCAGCTGCCCACATTCCCTGGATAGCTGTAGTATCTCAGGAATTGTATTCCCCAGTATTTGCTGATCTGCCAAAATCAGGCCATGGACATGGTCAAACATTTCAGGAGTTGACATCATTTGAGGTCTCCCAGACATTTTTGCATCTTTGGTCTCAAAATCACCATGCTGAAAGTTTGCACACCGCTTCTTCACAGCTGAGTAAGAAGGACACTTGTCAATCAATGTTTGCATCATACGTTCATGGATTTCTTTGGGAGTTTTCTTCAGCAGGAATAGGAACTTCATGACAGCTTGGAGTTCCACACTTGAAAATTTCACACTTTTTGCTGACATGGTTCAATCAATGATCTAAAACAATGTCAAAACATAGCATTATAATTCTGCAAATTGGCACTTTACAAGATGTAATAACCTTCTTTTTAGCTACGGGGGCAAAGTAATGCTCAGAATTTAGAAAAGTCGGTCAGGCTTAGAACTTTTTACCACCACCTTGTATATATAGTTTTATACACACACACACACACACACACACACACACACACACACACACACACACACACACACACACACACACACACACACACACACACACACACACACACACACACACACACACACACACACACACACACACACACACACACACACACACACACACAGATATATATTGCAGTTTATGATGGTGCAGTGGTGCAGCAGTAGTGTTGTCGCTTGACAGCAAGAAGCTTGCCGGTTCAATTCTCAGTTGAGGTACCTTCTGTGCAGAGTCTGCAAGTCCTCCCTGCATTTGTGGGGTTTTCTCTGAATACTCCAGTTTCCTCCCACATTACAAAGACATGCATCTGGAGCATTTCTCCCTGGGCCTCTGCTGAAAACTGGCTTTGTTCCAAGTTGGACTTTCCTGGTAAACAAATGTTAAATAAAAAAAAAACTAATATGCACTCACATATATACTGTATACATATCTGTATGTCTATATAGATAGATATACATGTGAGTGTATGAAAATGTAGATTTTGTTATGAGAAAGCTGTTTTATTTTTGAGCTATGTGCACCTTAAATAAAACAGTAAAGCACACAGCAGTAGAGAGCATGCAGCAATACAGACTGAACAGGAACATTATAGAAATACAGTTAAAAGAAATACAGTTAAAAGAAAGAGTTTAAAACAATAAGTCTGAGATGTTTGCTTTTTAGTGGAGAAGGATTATTATGGCCAAGAGTAGGGACTGTTGGTCATTAAGAGCCAGAAATTCAACTGAAAGTGATGTTTGCTCCTCTGAGGAGATAAGAGTATTATGGCCAAGAATAATTACTTTTGGAAGTTATCAGCTGGACAGCTTACTGGATGGGAGAGTGGGGAAACAGGAAGATGTGGATTTATTTAGAAAATTACTTAAAGTTTGCCTGAGATTACTTGGAACCTTTGTTGCATTTGAAACCAGAACTGTTAGAATTTGTTTTTTAAGAGACTTTTCCTGCCACAAGAACTAGTCTTGCTTTTATTTTACTTTTATGCTGTAAACAAAGTGCTCTGCCTTTGAAGTTATGAATTCAGTGTGTGTTGTATACTACACTGGTGTATTTTTAGGTAGCACACTATCTTTTTGTTTAACTTTCTTCCTACAAGTTCACCTAGATTTGCTACTAATTTCTCCAGTGAAGGGGAACTGTCCCCTGTTGTTTTTTGAAAATGTAAATGTCCAATGTCCATGGAGATGAAGCAGTGCAGAATAGCCTTTGATAACAGGAGTAATCACCATAAATTGGTGACTAATAAACTGGTTATAGGTTCATAGGTTCATAGGTAGGTACAAGGCTATCTGGCCTAGGGCATTTATAAGCCTAGCCAGAGTGTGTCGGCTTTCGCCACCCCATTGATTAATTAACTGATCCTCTGTCAAGCAGAGCCAATGAAGTGATCCCAGGGATGTATTTTCTGTTACCCATCCACTCGTCAAGGTTTCTCTTGAAGAGTGTTAGTGAGGGGCTCTGCCTGATGTAATTTGGAATTTTGTTCCAAAGCATGGGGAGTCTCTGTGACAGGAATCTATCCCTCCAGCATGTTCTATTTATTGTTGTGATGAGGTTTAGCTCACCAGAGCACGTGGCTCATAGTGACTTGGATTTCTTTAGGTGGAGCATGTCCATCAATTCTGAGTTGGACATGGCTTTGTAATTCAGGCAGAGATCATTTCAAAGTAAGCGATATGCCACTGAGTACAGCCAGAGTTTTTTCAGTTGGGCTGCATAGGACATATGTTTGAGGCCAGTTATCCTCTTGGTGAGGTACTTTTGTGGTCTTTCCAGCTGTTGGAAGTGTCTTGTGAGGTACATCCCAAATGGGGTATTGTACTCTATGATAGGTCTAATGAGTGACGAGTAGAGGGGCACTATAACCTGTTTATTTCTAGATGCGAACCCTTTAGTAATTAGATGGGCCACATAGAAGGATTTCCTAACTACTTTGGCAATATGGTTGTCAAAGGAGAGATTACTATCTACCTGGGTCCCCAGATCTCTTATTACCTCTTCTGTATTAAGGGGGCTGCCACCTATGTGGTAATTCGTGGGTGTTTTGTATTTCCCAAATGGAATGACTATGCATTTTTGGCATTTAGCTTGAGGCCATGACTTTGACACCAGGTGTCTGTCTCAGTAAGGCCCTTTTAGAGGATGTCCGTGTCAGCCGGAGAGTCAATTATGGTTCCCAGTTTGCAGTCATCTGCGAACTTGGTTAGCCATGGTCCTCCTGTGTTTGTCTGTACTTCTGAGAAGTATATGTCGAACAGTAGGGGTCCCAGGACTGAGCCTTGCGGGACACCACTTGTGACTGGTTTAGAGTCGGACCTGGAACCAGCTATTCTTACCATGTGAGTTCTGTCTGTAAACCAGTTGGCAACCCATCTCGTGACATAGGGGTTTATGTTCAGGCTGGTGAGTTTTTCTGTAATACCCAAGTGGGGAATGGTGTCAAAAGCCTTGGCGAGGTCAAGGTAGGCTGTGTGAACCACCTTTCCCTTGTCTATGGCCTTGGTGACTGTCTCGAAGAAGTCAACCAGGTTTAGTAGGCATGATCTCCCCTTAACAAAGCCGAACTTGGTCAGGTCAAGTGTTTGAAGGTTCCCAATGTCTTTGTTAATGAGTTCCTTGATGATGCACTCCATAGCCTTGAAGACCAGGCTAGTCAGGCTTATGGTGCGATAGTTACCAGGGTCAGTTGTGGCCCCTCCTTTGTGGAGAGGAATAACCGTTGCTGTCCACCATTCTATGGGCACGTAGCCTGTGGAGATGTTGAGGTTGAACAGCATGTTTAGGAGGGGGGTTAGTTCATTCTGTAGTTTGTGCAAGATGCAGCCTGGGACACCATCTGGTCCCATTGACGCTGTGTTTTTGGCTTTTGACAGGGCTGTTTTCACCTGTGCGTCTGTGATTTTTGGGACACTACACTTTTCCGGTATTGTTGTGGGCCCTTTTGGAGGTGAGGGGGGGGTGAAGTTTGCACTGAATCTATCTGCCAGGATGTTGGCAATATCAGTAGATTCAGTATATTTTGTGCTATTTTGTACTAGTTCAGTGCATATCTGTGAGTTGCCACTTAGATTCTTAACATAGCTAAAGAAGGCTTTGTGGTTATCTTTTGAATCCTTGGCTATTTTTCTTTCTAAGTTAGCCTTGGATGATTTCATGAGGGACCTCAGTTTCTTACTGATACTGATCAGGGATTTCTTTCCTTCTTGGGATTTGCTTTTTTTCTGAACTAGTTTCCTCCTTCTATTGTATAGCCTGTTTATTGCAGGGGTCCACCAAACTGGTTTCCTTCTCTTAGAGGAGTAAGTCTTGGTTTTGCTAGGGATGGCATGATCCATGCATCCTTGTAGGTGCTCATAGAGTGCATTTGTAAAGGTTTCTGCATCTTGGGCAGCATTATCCTTTAGCGTGGGGACTGTGAATCTTACCACCTCTGTCTTAAGTAAGGTGAAGTTTGCTTTAGAAAAGTTTTTTACTGTGGTTTCCTTAGTTGGGGGGTGGTGGTGGGGTGTGAACATCCGGAGTGATTAGTTTATGGTCTGATCTAAACAGTGACAGGTTGACCTCTGGTGTGGAACACCTGTTGCCCATGTTGGTGATGACCAGGTCCAATATATTTTCACCTCTGGTAGGGGAGTTTACCAGCAGATCCAGGGCATTTGAGTTGATGAATTCCAGGAAGTGCTGGGCCTGTGAATTTGTACTTGAGTAGTTTTCCCAATGAATGGTAGGGTAATTGAAATTGCCCAATATCAGGGTGTTCAGTAGGACCTTCATGTTTTCCAGTGTCTCCAGAAAGGTGGAGTGGTGGTCCTGGGTCATGGAGGGTGATCTGTAGCAGGCCACAATTTGCACTGCAGATTTGCCTGATGTTAGTTGCACATGGATGATCTCAAGGTATCATGCTGCGCCACTAATGTGGAGGTGTAGGTATCCTTGATGAATATGTATACACCCCCTCCTTTTGTGTTTCAGTCCGTGTTCTGTGGCCGAAACGTGTGGTATGAGTTGTAGCCCGGTAGTGCTCGGGTGCTCTCTGGAGCCTTGAACCAGGTTTCAGTTACTGCACAGATGTCGATGTTCCCCATATTGAGGAGTGCTTCGAGCACGTGCATTTTGAGATTAAACTCCTGACGTTGAGTAGCATAACCCTCAGTTTTTTTGTTAATTGTGCTGTTTACGAAGGTGGATTTGACTTTTGAGCCTTGCCTAAAAAGGGCACTATGGGGGCAGCAAGAGCCTTGGCCAGTATTCAAAAGCCTAGGGGTGACAGGTGCAAGCCATCTCTTGCGGAGCAACGCAGTTTGTCGAGCATGTCGTCCCAGGCAGACAGACACTGGATCCCATTTGAATGACACCAGAAGCTTAGCCAATTATTGAAATTGATCATTTTTTCTTTATACTGAGGTATCATTCTTGGTGATGGCAGGATGCTACTCAGGGTCAGGGTCATACCAGCCTGGGCTGCATGATCAGAGAGCTCTTCCATGTCTCTTTTCATGTAGTCCAGGGAGGTACGTCTCAGGTCATTCACACCAACATGAACAATGGCAGAGTCATATTTGTATTTGTTCTGGAGTGACCTGAGTGCTTGTGTTATGTGGCAGGTTCTGGCTCCCTACAGGCAGCTAACAGTAACCTTCTGCTTGTCCAGCCTTGTGAGTGGGACATCAGTGTGCCTGACTATAGAGTCACATATTACTAGTGTATTTGGTATGTTATTTTGCCTTAAGGGCTGTGATTGTGCAGCACACTGATTTTGTGTTTTATGTGTTGTCTGGTTTGTGAGAGGGAAGTGCAGGTTGTTTGGGTGTCTGCTTTGGAGGTCTCTGATGCTTTTGCGGGTTTTATTTAGAGCCTTGAGTATGATTTTGTGTATTTATGTGTATTTTTTGCCAGTGCTGTTTTAGTAGGTCTGTGTGTGGCTGGAGGTGTGATGCAAGTGTTAACCTTCTCCTCTTGACTGTCTGTTCCAGTCTTGGGTGGAGACAGCTTAGCTTCCAGTTTGGCTGTATAATTGCATCTCTCGCATATGTTAGTGTTTTGTGGTAGGAGGAGAGGGCTGTCTGTGTACATGAGGCAGTTGTAACATTGCCTCAGGATACCCAGATTCACCACCTGGACTGGAGAGTGCACCTGAAGTTGCCCTTTGGTCATGCCTGAATAGTAGGGTGAGCTGTTTAGGCACTTGGCTGGTCCTAAGTGAAGGATCCTTAGTGAATTAAACTTTGTTTAGACCTAATGTTTGTTTATACCTAACCAGTCTAAGCCTGTAAATAAAAATGCGCAACTACCTACAAATCCTTGGAAAATACCAGCAAGTGAAATAATAAGTTGAACTGTAGAAAGAAAGGACACAGTGTTAAAACCTGTTGACTAGTACTGCAATATGAAATAAAAATACGATTTTAAGCAAGCAGTTGGTAATGAAAAATAAGTGTGCTTTTCAAAAATGATTTCTAAGCAACAGTTTCATAATCAAGCTGTACTGATAGAATGTGATCAAATAATCACTAGAACAAAGCAGTCAGCCTCAGTTTAGCTAAATGTACAGTATGGTGGATGGAAAGAAGTTGAAGGGAATATTAGATTCTAGCAGCAAGGTCACACATATTAAAAAACCTTATGTCAGCAAGCTTAAGAAGAGAAAGGTTGACATGATAACTGTTCATGCAGATAAGAAAAGAGTATCCTATAACACATGCAAAAATTCAGTTATGATATTATAACAAAGCAGGACTTCCCTCATCTCAAGGCACTGTAGAACATTTAGGGGAGTATATTTAGATACTCTGTGGACTGAATCTACTTTAAGCAAAAATAGGAAGGAGGCAGAAGCAGTAGCCTAACACACTACTGAGAAAACACAGTGCTGAATATACTCCTAGTAAGAATATCATTATGCAGCAGCAGTCTAACACAGTACTATGAACACACATTCCTGAATCTACTTGTAGTATGGGTGAGGGAAAGTGCAGCCTCATACTTTTAAATCCTCTCTGAAAAAGAAAAACTGATAAGTATAAAAAATACAAAATGAACTAAGATATTCTTTGGTTAGAAGGTAAAAACAGCCTTGTGATATAAAAAAAACTGTTGCTGACAGGTACCAGAAAAACCTCAGTTGTTACGGTACTGAAAGAAGTCACTACAGAAACTGTAAGTGAAGTACCCAGAGTGCATGATATGGGACTTTGTCTAAAAATGCCAGCTGCAAGTGTAATAAAAGATTTCTGTATAGAGACCATGAAAGGAAGAAACATTTAGTAATAAACTCACTAAAAGAAGAAAGGGAACCTACAAATACAGTCCAGTGAGTACATCTGTAAAGTCAAAAGTGGGGCTTGTCAGAAACAGGACTCTAAACAATAGCTAATTAGAGAAACAGAAGTTACTGAAGTAAAAGTTAAGCAATTGCCAAAACCAAAAACAAAATAAAGTCATTAACATGAGATGTATTTTGTAGGAGAAAAAACAGGAGGAGAAGAGGATGAAACATCTATACCTGTAACTGCTAGGTGAAGAGGCTATACCCTCCATATAACATGAGTGTAGTGACAAAAAAGTTCCTGGATTGGCATATTTAGGAACATAGTAATATATGGCTTACTGCCATGTACCTGAAACACATGTTGTCAAGTTCTCCAGTGCTCAAAACCATTTTGCAAGTGCCAGAATACTGAATACCAGTGTATCCGCACAAACATCAAATCTCAAAACTCCCTAACACTCTGGACCCATTAACAAGTGTCACTTTGAGTCCAGAAGGGGGGCAAAGTTGGACAGTCAGTAATGTTGGTTTTCAACATTATAACATTCATAATGCAGGACTCGTACAGGTGGACTCGACTGCTTGTCTGTCGAGTACATGATAATAGACCATAATATACTAATCAAGTGATCACTGGAACCAGAAGATGCCTAGCCATATGCTTCTTTAAAAAGACAAACTTAAAAATTCTTGCCACCCTTTTTAAACATTTAATAGTGGTCTGTTCCCAATTCAGCCAGGGCAGTACCTAACAACCATGATGTTATTTATGTATATCCATCCATTCATCAGTACTACCTTAATCGTAGCCAAAGTAGCATTTTATTTGACCTGTAGTAGTAACTTATTCCTTAAGGGGGGAATGCATTGAGTTCTGAATGTATTCCTCCAGTGAGTCTTATTTATTTTATTTATTTTTATTTTATTTTACATTTGTTAACCGGGCTAGTCCAACTGGATACATGTCCATTTTCAGTGGAGGCCCGAGGAGAAAAGCTCCGCTAACTACTACTTAACAAGTTAAAAAAAATATACAGAATTATGCAATAAAAAGAAAACATTTGCTTTAAATTTCTTCCAGAATGTATATACACAAGAGTACAATATGAGACTTAGCAGGTGAATAAGTTTAGATATTTTACTTAGTTACAGTATTACTACATTATACTGAGAAGCAAAATTAGATTTCAGTAGTTAGAAATGAACCCGAAGGAGGAGAAGGAATATTAGAGAGGTAATTCATATAAAGTGATGGTAGTATTACATACACGTAGAAAGAAGGTAAAAGGAGAGGGAGAGGGATGAGTAGAGGAAAATTGTGGGAGTTAGAGTTTTAGTCGGGGTTAAAGCACGGACATAACCAGTGATTTTTAAGGTAAATTCTAAGTTTTTGTTTGAACAAAACAGGGGTTGGGATTGAAGTAAGTTCAATAGGAAGTTGGTACTTAGGAACTTATTTATCTGTTGGTATTGATTTAGGTCTTTAGAGTGGGTGTTTGTACAGCCACTTGTTTTGTGAAGAAATAGGTGGTCAAATAGGACATGAGACAAGGGTTACCTCTCAGTAACATGTAAACAATGGAGTATTAGAAGATTTGTACAAATCTATCTGGGAAGAATTTAAGATTTTAATTTTCTTGGTTAGAAATATGTGGGCTCTTTCTAGCTGACTGATATGCAAGGATTTGTACATTCCAAAGGGGGCAGTGTATTCAGTGATGAGTCTGATAAGGGAAGAGTACAGTGGTTTGATAACTTCTTTGGATCTTGAAAATATTCCTTTATAAATTAACTGGTCTCAATAGAAGGATTTCCTGACTATGGTGGAAACATAATAATCAAATAAGAGAGGGCTACCCACATGAGTATCTAGGTGACTTATGATCATATCTCCTTGAAGAAGAATACCATTTATAACAAATGAGTTGGAGCAGCTGCTCAACCAAACTCTACTGTGCTCCACTTTTTTCATTTATTTTGAGATACTTTTTGATACACCATGCATAAGCATATTCCAGACCTTTCTGCAGATGTTTAATATCAGTAGATGAAGTGATAACAGTGGGGTACATATCATATTATCAAAGATTCAACTCGGTGAACCTCCGTTAGTTGAACACAAAACAGTGAATGTTCAATTAAATGGACACTCACATCAGTGAATGTTTTACACAGGGAATGGAATTAGTCCAGTATCAGGAAATTTGCCCTTTTCCCCCACTGTAGTGCAATCTTGGAGTTGATGTATATAGGTAGGGGGTGTGGGGGGGGCGCAGTCCCCACCTTACTGGGTTTGACATAGTGCAGTGTGCATTATGGTCACAATGTTGGCCAACTTATTCTGTTCCCTGTGTAAACCATTTGCTGATGTGAGTGTTCACTTAAGTGAATGCTCACTGTTGTCAGTTCGACAAATGGAGGTTCATGGAACTGACCATTAATAATATGACATAGATCTATAACAGTGCACAGTCTGCAGTCAGCAGCAAACTGAGTCAACCACACTTCTGGGATATTGGCTTGGATGTCTGGAAAATAAATGGCAAACAGGAGATGGCCCAAAACTGCTTCCTGTGGCACCACTCTAGTTACAATGTTGCATTCAGAGAGGGAGCCTGCAACTTTTCATAATTTGGGATCTGTTGGACAGCCACTTTGCAATCCAGTGCACAATGTATGCTTTTACATTAAGTTTGTCTTTTTAATAATGCTATCAATGGGATCATGTCAAAAGCCTTGGTCAAGTCAAGATAAGCAATATGCAGAAGATGACCAATGTCCACAACTTCTGTAATCTTTTCAAAAAAGCTTACTAGGTTCAGGAGACATGACCTGCCTTTCACAAAAGTGATTGGGATCTAGATGCATTATGATGCCTGCATTTGCATAAATGAATTCTGGTATGATATGCCTCATGGATTTGTGTATAAGGCTGGTGAGGCTGATCTATAATTACTTGGGTCTGTAGAAGTGCCACCCTTGTGCAGGGAAATTGTATTGGGTTTGTAGAGGTGCCACCCTTGCGTAGGGAAATTGTGTCTGGGAGTGGCTGTTCTCCAGGCATTATGAACAAACATTGAAGATTAGGTTGAGTATGAGCACTTTAAACAGAGACTCATATTGTACATACTTGGCTGTGAGGAAAATGCAGCCTGGTATATTATCAGATCCCTTAGATGTATTACTTCAAGCCATTGATATGGATTCTAAGTTTCAAAGTGATTTCAGGGGAACCTACATTCTCAGGGATAGTAGGGGCAACAGTGTGAACAGTAATCTTAGCACTAAATTTGACCACTAATATACTAGCTATATCCTTTGAGTCTGAAGGATGATATTATTATGGATGTGCTCAGTGCATTGTTGTAGATTACTGCTTCATTTTCTGAGACAACTGAAGAAAAAATTGTACTTTGCTTTGGAATTCAGCAAATTTACAGATGAGCAATTATTTTTTTTTAGAAATCAGATTAGAAGGATGGTACATTAAGCATGACCAGAGAAAACACAGCCAGAGAAGCAAGAGAGACAGGCGAACAGGATGACCTATTCCATACCCATATTGTGAGATGCATCATAAATTACTTTAAAATCTAAACACAGACTGAGAAAAACATAGAAGAAATATTATACCAAATGTTAGTTCCAAAACCTTTTCAATCACTTGTCATGAAACTGGCGAGTAGTCATACAGAGATGACACTAAGGAATGGATAAAACTAGAGCCAGAATCTTAGCTAGGTTTTATTAACCTGATGTAATGAAAGTCACTGAGAATTTCTATGCAGCATGCCCAGAATGACATAAGACTGCACCATGTCTGAATACTCTGGTTTCTTCCCACGTTACAAAGACATGCATCTGGACTGTTTCTCCCTGGGCCTCTGCTGAAAACTGGCTTTGTTCCAAGTTGGACTTTCCTGGTAAACAAATGTTAAATAAAAAACTAATATGCACCACATATATACTGTATACATATCTGTATGTCTATATAGATAGATATACATGTGAGTGTATGAAAATGTAGATTTTGTTATGAGAAAGTTGTTTTATTTTTGAGCTATGTGCACCTTAAATAAAACAGTAAAGCACACAGCAGTAGAGAGCATGGCAATACAGACTGAACAGGAACATTATAGAAATACAGTTAAAAGAAATATTAAAGAAAGAGTTTAAAACAATAAGTCTGAGATGTTTGCTTTTAGTGGAGAAGGATTATTATGTGCTAAGAGTAGGGACTGTTGGTCATTAAGAGCCAGAAATTCAACTGAAAGTGATGTTTGCTCCTCTGAGGAGATAAGAGTATTATGGCCAAGAATAATTACTTTTGAAGTTATCAGCTGGACAGCTTACTGGATGGGAGAGTGGGAAACAGGAAGATGTGGATTTATTTAGAAAATTACTTAAAGTTTGCCTGAGATTATTTGGAACCTTTGTTGCATTTGAAACCAGAACTGTTAGAATTTGTTTTTTAAGAGACTTTTCCTGCCACAAGAACTAGTCTTGCTTTTATTTTACTTTTATGCTGTAAACAAAGTGCTCTGCCTTTGAAGTTATGAATTCAGTGTGTGTTGTATACTACACTGGTGTATTTTTAGGTAGCACACTATCTTTTTGTTTAACTTTCTTCCTACAAGTTCACCTAGATTTGCTACTAATTTCTCCAGTGAAGGGGAACTGTCCCCTGTTGTTTTTTGAAAATGTAAATGTCCATGGAGATTAATCAGTGCAGAATAGCCTTTGATAACAGGAGTAATCACCATAAATTGGTAACTAATAAACTGGTTATAGGTTCATAGGTTCATAGGTAGGTACTAGGCTATCTGGCCTAGGGCATTTGTAAGCCTAGCCAGAGTGTGACGGCTTTCGCCACCCCATTGATTAATTAACTGATCCTCTGTCAAGCAGAGCCAATGAAGTGATCCCAGGGATGTATTTTCTGTTACCCATCCACTCGTCAAGGTTTCTCTTGAAGAGTGTTAGTGAGGGGCTCTGCCTGATGTAATTTGGAATTTTGTTCCAAAGTATGGGGAGTCTCTGTGACAGGAACCTATCCCTCCAGCATGTTCTATTTATTGTTGTGACGAGGTTTAGCTCACTAGAGTACGTGGCTCGTAGTGACTTGGATTTCTTTAGGTGGAGCATGTCCATCAATTCTGAGTTGGACATGGCTTTGTAATTCAGGCAGAGATAATTTCAAAGTAAGCGATATGCCACTGAGTACAGCCGGAGTTTTTTCAGTTGGGCTGCATAGGACATATGTTTGAGGCCAGTTATCCTCTTGGTGAGGTACTTTTGTGGTCTTTCCAGCTGTTGGAAGTGTCTTGTGAGGTACATCCCAAATGGGGTATTGTACTCTATGATAGGTCTAATGAGTGACGAGTAGAGGGGCACTATAACCTGTTTATTTCTAGATGCAACCTTTAGGTAATTAGATGGGCCACATAGAAGGATATCCTAACTACTTTGGCAATATGGTTGTCAAAGGAGAGATTACTATCTACCTGGGTCCCCAGATCTCTTATTACCTCTTCTGTATTAAGCTGCCACCTATGTGGTAATTCGTGGGTGTTTTTTATTTCCCAAATGGGATGACTATGCATTTTTTGGCATTTAGCTTGAGGCCATGACTTTGACACCAGGTGTCTGTCTCAGTAAGGCCCTTTTAGAGGATGTCCGTGTCAGCCGGAGAGTCAATTATGGTTCCCAGTTTGCAGTCATCTGCGAACTTGGTTAGCCATGGTCCTCCTGTGTTTGTCTGTACTTCTGAGAAGTATATGTCAAACAGTAGGGGTCCCAGGACTGAGCCTTGCGGTACACCACTTGTGACTGGTTTAGAGCTGGACCTGGAACCCGCTATTCTTACCATGTGATTTCTGTCTGTAAACCAGTTGGCAACCCATCTCGTGACATAGGGGTTTATGTTCAGGCTGGTGAGTTTTTCTGTAATACCCAAGTGGGGAATGGTGTCAAAGCCCATGGCAGGTCAAGGTAGGCTGTGTGAACCACCTTTCTCTCGCCTATGGCTCTTGGTGACTGTCTCAAGAAGTCAACCAGGTTTAGTAGGCATGATGTCCCCTTAACAAAGCCAACCTGGTCAGGTCATGTTTGAAGGTTCCCAATGTCTTTGTTTTGAGTTCCTTGATGATGCACTCCATAGCCTTGAAGACCAGGCTAGTCAGGCTTATGGTGCGATAGTTACCAGGGTCAGTTGTGGCCCCTCCTTTGTGGAGAGGAATAACTGTTGCTGTCCACCATTCTATGAGCATGTAGCCTGTGGAGATGTTGAGGTTGAACAGCATGTTTAGGAGGGGGGTTAGTTCATTCTGTAGTTTGTGCAAGACGCAGCCTGGGACACCATCTGGTCCCACTGACGCTGTGTTTTTGGCTTTTGATAGGGCTGTTTTCACCTGTGCGTCTGTGATTTTTGGGACACTACACTTTTCTGGTATTGTTGTGGGCCCTTTTGGAGGTGAGGGGTGGGGGGTGAAGTTTGCACTGAATCTATCTGCCAGGATGTTGGCAATATCAGTAGCTTCAGTATATTTTGTGCTATTTTGTACTAGTTCAGTGCATATCTGTGAGTTGCCACTTAGATTCTTAACATAGCTAAAGAAGGCTTTGTGGTTATCTTTTGAATCCTTGGCTATTTTTCTTTCTAAGTTAGCCTTGGATGATTTCATGAGGGACCTCAGTTTCACTGATACTGATCAGGATTTCTTTCCTTCTTGGGATTTGCTTTTTTCTGAACTAGTTTCCTCCTTCTATTGTATAGCCTGTTTATTGCAGGGTCCACCAAACTGGCTTCTTCTCTTAGAGGAGTAAGTCTTGGTTTTGCTAGGGATGGCATGATCCATGCATCCTTGTAGGTGCTCATAGAGTGCATTTGTAAAGGTTTTGCATCTTGGGCAGCATTATCCTTTAGCGTGGGGACTGTAATCTTACCACCTCTGTCTTAAGTAAGGTGAAGTTTGCTTTAGAAAAGTTTTACTGTGGTTTCCTTAGTTGGGGGTGGTGGTGGGGTGTGAACATCCGAGTGATTAGTTTATGGTCTGATCTAAACAGTGACAGGTTGACCTCTGGTGTGGAACACCTGTTGCCCATGTTGGTGATGACCAGGTCCAATATATTTTCACCTCTGGTAGGGGAGTTTACTCAGCAGATCCAGGTATTTGAGCTTGATGAATTCCAGGAAGTGCTGGGCCTGTGAATTTGGTACTTGAGTAGTTTTCCCAATGAATGGTAGGGTAATTGAAATTGCCCAATATCAGGTGTTCAGTAGGACCTTCATGTTTTCCAGTGTTCCAGAAAGGTGGAGTGGTGGTCCTGGGTCATGGAGGGTGATCTGTAGCAGGCCACAATTTGCACTGCAGATTTGGATGTTAGCTGCACATGGATGATCTCAAGGTATCATGCTGCGCCACTAATGTGGAGGTGTAGGTATCCGTGATGAATATGGATACACCCTCCTTTGTGTTTCGTCTGTGTTCTGTGGTCAAACGCAGGTATGAGTTGTAGCCCGGTAGTGCTCGGGTGCTCTCTGGAGCCTTGAACCAGGTTTCAGTTACTGCACAGATGTCGATGTTCTCCATATTGAGGAGTGCTTCGAGCACGTGCATTTTGAGATTAAACTCCTGACGTTGAGTAGCATAACCCTCAGTTTTTTTGTTAATTGTGCTGTTTACGAAGGTGGATTTGACTTTTGAACCTTGCCTAAAAATGGCACTATGGGGGCAGCAAGAGCCTTGGCCAGTATTCAAAAGCCTAGGGGTGACAGGTGCAAGCCATCTCTTGCGAAGCAATGCAGTTTGTCGAGCATGTCATCCTAGGCTGACAGACACTGGATCCCATTTGAATGACACCAGAAGCTTAGCCAATTATTGAAATTGATCATTTTTTCTTTATACTGAGGTATCATTCTTGGTGATGGCAGGATGTTACTCAGGGTCAGGGTCATACCAGCCTGGGCTGCATGATCAGAGAGCTCTTCCATGTCTCTTTTCATGTAGTCCAGGGAGGTATCGCCCAGGTCATTCACACCAACATGAACAATGGCAGAGTCATATTTGTATTTGTTCTGGAGTGACCTGAGTGCTTGTGTTATGTGGCAGGTTCTGGCTCCCTACAGGCAGCTAACAGTAACCTTCTGCTTGTCCAGCCTTGTGAGTGGGACGTCAGTGTGCCTGACTATAGAGTCACATATTACTAGTGTATTTGGTATGTTATTTTGCCTTAAGGGCTGTGATTGTGCAGCACACTGATTTTGTGTTTTATGTGTTGTCTGGTTTGTGAGAGGGAAGTGCAGGTTGTTTGGGTGTCTGCTTTGGAGGTCTCTGATGCTTTTGCGGGTTTTTATTTAGAGCCTTCGAGTATGATTTTGTGTATTTATGTGTATTTTTTGCCAGTGCTGTTTTAGTAGGTCTGTGTGTGGCTGGAGGTGTGATGCAAGTGTTAACCTTCTCCTCTTGACTGTCTGTTCCAGTCTTGGGTGGAGACAGCTTAGCTTCCAGTTTGGCTGTATAATTGCATCTCTCGCATATGTTCGTGTTTTGTGGTAGGAGGAGAGGGCTGTCTGTGTACATGAGGCAGTTGTAACATTGCCTCAGGATACCCAGATTCACCACCTGGACTGGAGAGTGCACCTGAAGTTGCCCTTTGGTCATGCCTGAATAGTAGGGTGAGCTGTTTAGGCACTTGGCTGGTCCTAAGTGAAGGATCCTAGTGAATTAAACTTTGTTTAGACCTAATGTTTGTTTATACCTAACCAGTCTAAGCCTGTAAATAAAAATGCGCAACTACCTACAAATCCTTGGAAAATACCAGCAAGTGAAATAATAAGTTGAACTGTAGAAAGAAAGGACACAGTGTTAAAACCTGTTGACTAGTACTGCAATATGAAATAAAAATACGATTTTAAGCAAGCAGTTGGTAATGAAAAATAAGTGTGCTTTTCAAAAATGATTTCTAAGCAACAGTTTCATAATCAAGCTGTACTGATAGAATGTGATCAAATAACTACTAGAACAAAGCAGTCAGCCTCAGTTTAGCTAAATGTACAGTATGGTGGATGGAAAGAAGTTAAAGGGAATATTAGATTCTAGCAGCAAGGTCACACATATTAAAAAACCTTATGTCAGCAAGCATAAGAAGAGAAAGGTTGACATGATAACTGTTCATGCAGATAAGAAAAGAGCATCCTATAACACATGCAAAAATTCAGTTATGATATTATAACAAAGCAGGACTTCCCTCATCTCAAGGCACTGTAGAACTTTTAGGGGAGTATATTTAGATACTCTGTCGACTGAATCTACTTTAAGCAAAAATAGGAAGGAGGCAGAAGCAGTAGCCTAACACACTACTGAGAAAACACAGTGCTGAATATACTCCTAGTAAGAATATCATTATGCAGCAGCAGTCTAACACAGTACCATGAACACACATTCCTGAATCTACTTGTAGTAATGGGTGAGGGAAAGTGCAGCCTCATACTTTTAAATCTTCTCTGAAAAAGAAAAACTGATAAGTATAAAAAATACAAAATGAACTAAGATATTCTTTGGTTAGAAGGTAAAAACAGCCTTGTGATATACAAAAACTGTTGCTGACAGGTACCAGAAAAACCTCAGTTGTTACGGTACTGAAATAAGTCACTACAGAAACTGTAAGTGAAGAACCCAGAGTGCATAATGTGGGACTTTGTCTAAAAATGCCAGCTGCAAGTATAATAAAAGATTTCTGTATAGAGACCATAAAAGGAAGAAACATTTAGTAATAAACTCACTAAAAGATGAAAGGGAACCTACAAATACAGTCCAGTGAGTACATCTGTAAAGTCAAAAGTGGGGCTTGTCAGAAACAGGACTCTAAACAATAGCTAATTAGAGAAACAGAAGTTACTGAAGTAAAAGTTAAGCAATTGCCAAAACCAAAAACAAAATAAAGTCATTAACATGAGATGTCTTTTGTAGGAGAAAAAACAGGAGGAGAAGATGATGAAACATCTATACCTGTAACTGCTAGGTGAAGAGGCTATACCCTCCATATAACATGAGTGTAGTGACAAAATAGTTCCTGGATTGGCATATTTAGGAACATAGTAATATATGGCTTACTGTCATGTACCTGAAACACAGGTTGTCAAGTTCTCCAGTGCTCAAAACCATTTTGCAAGTGCCAGAATACTGAATACCAGTGTATCCGCACAAACATCAAATCTCAAAACTCCCTAACACTCTGGACCCATTAACAAGTGTCACTTTGAGTCCAGAAGGGGGGCAAAGTTGGACAGTCAGTAATGTTGGTTTTCAACATTATAACATTCATAATGCAGGACTCGTACAGGTGGACTCGACTGCTTGTGTGTCAAAACCATGATAATAGACCATAATATACTAATCAAGGTCTATAACAAGGATGCTAGAATCAATAAATTTATAGCAAGTGTTGGTGTTAGTCCTCTCTACTGAGAATAAATTCATATCAAGATGGCACAGACCCTTTCAGGCAGTAAAAAATAAATAAAGTGATGTACAAGACAACACAAACTAGAAAGAGGACACTAGAGCAGTTGTGTTAGAGAAATGAATTAAAACCATGAAGAGAAGCTGAAGCATCTGTAGTCAGCCAGTGAGTTCAAATGGAATCCAGTAGTGCTGTACTAGGGAGTTCTAGCCATGCTCCTAAATAGCCAAAACGTTGGCTAAGGCCCAGTAACAAGAAACAGAAGAATTCTTATTAACAAATATTTTTCCTGAGTTGCCTGGCAGAAAAAAAAAAAGCTTAAGTCGTCATACTGAAACTGTGCAGGGAGAGAAGGTAGGCATAAAACAATGCAGGGTACCAGAATCTCAGAGAAAAGCAGTGAATCAGGAATTGATAAGGAAATTTAATCTGGGAATTAATCAGGAATCCCATACTAAATGAAACATTCTAATTGTTTTGTTTCCTAAGCTATACAGCTCCATATCATTTTGTCGTGATGTCTGAAAACTGAAATACATCCAGATGTAATACTTATCAAATGTACAGACCTGAGCTCATGGCAAGGCTAGGCAAAGTACATTTTTGACCACTCTAGATTTCACCGGGGTTATTGGCTGAGTCCCCTTACCCCTAAAGTGAAAGAGGACAAAGCATTCTGTGTACCCTAAAGATCTTTTCCATTACATTGTTTTGCCCTTTGGACTTCACAGAACTCTAATGATTTTCAGAGGATTCTGTCTAAACTTCTGAAACATCACACCAGTTACTCAGCTATGTACCTTGATGACAGCAAATGTTTCAGAGCACTGGGAGTCACATTTATCATAAACACAAGTTGTGTTGGAATATTTAATACAGGTGGGACTTACTGTTAAAAGGAAGCTTTGTTTGTCAGAAGCCAGACATTTAGGATATGTGACTGGAACAGAAGTAATTAGGCCCAAAATAGACAAGATAAAAGTTATCAAGAATTGTATCAATTTACAATATCGAACATCAAATGAAAGCATTCCTAGGGTTAGCAGGCTACTACAAAAAGTTTGAACAAACTAATAGAGGTTCCAAAAGGTAAGGTAGATCATACCAGCAGAAGAGGATTTTAATTTACTGAAAAAAATCTTGTGCTCAGGCCCAGTATTAGCTGCCTATGATTTCACTAAGCTTTTTACTGTCTGTACAGATCCATCTAGATTAGAAACAGGGGCTGTAGTTTCTCAGGAAGTTAGTGATAAACAACACCCATTCAGTTATCCATTATCTTAACAGAAAATAAAGGAGGGTTGAGACAAGGCACTCTGCCATCAAGTAACAGTAGCCTGCAATTAAATAGCAACTCGGTTCATTGCAATAATATCTGTTAGGCCATAGTTTTGAATGAGCTACTGATTATTCACCCCTGCAATTGCTATACAAACAGAAGGATGTCAATAGCAAATTGGTGGCCTTTATTCACCCATCCAGTACATTACAGGACCAGGGGTTCTATGCTGAGAGGGACCCTTCAGGCACAGTGAATGTAAAAAGGATGCTAAATGCTATTTTTAATGAAAATGTTGTTTTTCTCATAAACATCCAGCTATGAAAATACTATCTAATATTGAGATCCAATGTATATCCTTAACTGTATGGTAAATCATACAGCAACAGAAAGCATGAAACAATAAAAAGTGATTCAAGTCATCTCCAAGAGTGCATCTTAAAAGAATAGTTTAAAACAACATGGCGAATTGTTTGCCTCTCAGTGGAGAGGCGGGATACGGTGAAGAGAAGGAACTGCTGATGACTGTCACCCAGAAAATTGAAAGGAAGAGACATTTGCCTGCTAATATACAGGGAGTGTTGTAGTCAAGAATATTGTTTCTTAGAAGTCAGTAGCTGGTGAGTTTACTGAAAGAGAGCATGGACTCAACATGAAGATAGCTATGGATCTGTATGAAGATACCTGAAATTTGTCTGCAATTACTTAGAATCTTTGGTGGAGCTGAAGCTAGAATTCTTAGGTTCATAGGTTCATAGGTAAGTACTAGGCTATCTGCCCGAAAGCATTTATAAGCCTAGCCGGAATGTGTTGGCTTTCGCCGCCCCCTTAGATTAGTTTCCTGTGCCTTTGTCCAGCAGAGCCATTGAAGTGATCCCCGAGGTAAACTTTCTGTTTCCCATCCACTCGTCAAGACTTCTCTTGAATAGGGTTAGCGAGGAGCTCTGCCTAATGTAGATTGGAATCTTGTTCCAGAGCATGAGACGTCTCTGGGACAGGAATCTATCCCTCCAGCACGTCCTTTTTATTGTTGTGGTGAGGTTTAGATCCCTAGAGCGTGTGGCTTGAGGGGATATGGTTTTCTTTAGGTGGAGCATGTCTATCAATTCTGGGTTGGACATGGCCTTGTATGTCAGTCAGAGATCACCTCTGAGTAGGTGGTATGCAACCGAGTACAGCTAGAGTTTCTTCAGTTGAACTGCGTAGGTCATCCGTTTGAGGCTAATGATCCTCTTGGTGAGGTACTTCTGTGGTCTTTCCAGCTGTTGCAGGTGTCTTGTAAGGTACATCCCAAATGGGGCACTGTACTCTATGATGAGTCTGATGAGTGATGTGTAGAGGGGCACAATGACCTCTTTTGATTTGGATGCAAATACCCTTTTGACTTTGCTTTTGTTTTTTCTTTAAGAAAACTTTCCTGCTACAGATCTAAGCTTGTTTTCATTTTACATTAAATAAACTGTACTGGACTTGAAGTTCTGACTCAGCTGTATTTACCTGTCTATGTGTGTCTGTCTATCCATTTATCTGCCTATCTATGTATCTATGTACTCCATACAGTTGCAACTATAGAAACTGGTGCAGAGTTATATATTAAATGGAGGCAGCAGCAGAAGTAAAACCACTTTTGCTGCTGGTTCCTTTTTGGATTGTCTCTCTCTCTCTCTCTCTCTCTCTCTATATGTGTGTGTGTGTGTGTGTGTGTGTGTGTGTGTGTGTGTGTGTGTGTGTGTGTGTGTGTGTGTGTGTGTGTGTGTGTGTGTGTGTGTGTGTGTGTGTGTGTGTGTGTGTGTGTGTGTGTAAGTATATAACTATATCAGCATAGAATGATAATCACAAATAGGCAACACCAAAAGAGCAAACAGAAAAGCTTGAATAGAAATAACATTAACCCCTACAAAATGAATCAAAAAATTAAACAAGACTTTTTTATGGTGGGCAAACCGCTCTGTACCTCCACACATCCCCGATACTTAAATACAGCAACTCAATGATCCAACTAACTTGGAGAAGGGAAAAATCTCCAGGAAAATGGGAGTCACTGCCAGCACATGCTAACAATTGCATTGGCAGTGATTCTCCCAACACAAATACATCAAACAGCAGACAACCAAAAAATGAAGGAACTCCAGGTAAGTAACCAATTTTCATGATGAACTTTACCGTTCCCCACTGTGGTGCAGTCTCGGAGTTGGTATATTTAGTTGGGGGGAGGTGCAGGACGCACATTTTTGTTGTTTTGTTGTTCCAGAGACATGGTTACTTACCTGTACTTTGTTCATCGGTGTTCCCGTTGTTCATTCCCGGGAGGTTTCAGAAATTTCATCTCAGTCTTGTCGTATTTCAAATTTTTGCTTTTCGGTCTTATCAGGTAGATCCACACATATATATTATATACACATATATGGATTTCCTTCATTTAATCAATGTTTTTTTTAAGTAAATAGTGAAAAAAAATTTACAGTTGATCAAAAATCAGTTGGTCTAGCTATACAGGCTTTTTTTGACCTAAATCATTTGACCTTTCTCCACTTTTGTTTTGAACATTGGATGTTTGATAGTATATATATATATATATATAATATATATGATTACATCATGAGGGTTTGAAATATTAAAACATTGACACAAAAAGATTTGCAAAAACATTTTGAACAATCACCTTACCAGTTACACATCACTTAACATTCAAAAGATCACAAAAAAGAAAACAGAGTATTTTTTGCAATCTACAAACCATAACCTAACCACACCATTCATACAAAGTGTTGGCGTTAGTCCCCTCTACTGAGAATAGCACAGAAGGCACAGACCCTTTGAGGTATTAAAAATAAATAATGTGATCTACAAGGCAAGACAAAGTGGAAAGAGAAGACTAGTGCAGTTGTATTAGATACATGTATTAAAACCATCGTGGGAAGCTAACGCTTCTTTAGTCAACCTGGGAGTTGAGCTAGAATCCAGTAGTGCTGTACTAGGGGATTCTAGCCATGCTCTTCAAATAGTCAAAACATTGTCTTTGTCCCAGTAACAGGAAGGGAAAGGACTCTTGTTAACAGTTATTTTTTTCCAGACTAACTTGTCTGAATAGCAGTTGTGTTACAGAAAGGATTTTTGTAAAGTTAAGTCTATAGTTAGGGTCAAGCGCAGAACTGCGGTTGAGGTTAGAAAACCAAAGGAGCATGTGTATGCAGCCATCTAATATGATTTTTGGGCATCCAAAATAGTCTGATTAGGTTGCTTACAGCACTTCTTCAATATGACTGCAATCCTATAAAAATAATTTATAAAGTACTTTTAGCAGAAATAATATCAGAGATAACTAGGCTTAGACAACTAATATCAGCTTTCCTAAGAACAGATTACTCTCTACTATATCTGATACAGGACAACACTTCAAACTGAATCATCTGCTTAGGAATAATTTTATCAGAAATGTCTATTTTGAAAATTACAAAAAAATCATATAAAATCAGTATACTGACTGAAGTAGCTACACTTCTATACTTTGCAATGTTGAGGGAGTTTCATCTTTCATTAAAAGGTATTAGCTTCAAAAGAAAAGCATGATGACAGCAGAAGGAAAGCTGAATTGGAAATTACTGCTTTCAAAAATCGTATAAGATGTTAACTGTAATGGATAAACCAAGTGCTACACTCTTCCCTGCTTTGTAAAGTTATGTACTCACCATAAGGTTAGATCTTTGTTGTTATATTCCATCCATTCCTCTACATATGGCAGTTTGAGGGTCTTGGTTCCAACATCAGATCTGACTTTGGAAACTTCAACATTTAGAATCCAATGCTCAGGCTTCTCTATTACCCATAATCCCTATTCACAGAGCAAGTTACCTCAGATCAAGTTTGCCTTGCCCAATTATACCCCTTAAAAATAAATAAATAAAGGAAACCCCAGGAAGAGGTGCACAATTAAGCAAACAATATGGTGACAGACCAATTATCTGCCATGGAAGGGGATAAGTGGAGAGACAGCTTAAGTTTTCATGAACCAAGGAAAGGTTAGTTAGATCCAGCTCAGAGGAGAAATTCAATGATGATAAATGATTTGTAAGGAAACATTTTTAGACAGGGGATGGAGGGAGGGTAGTAGAGGAAAAGAATGAATACAACACAGATCTAATGCTCTGGGGAGTACATCATTTTAATAAGTTCATAGGTTCATAGGTGTGTAATAGGCTAATCGCCCTGGAGCCATTACAAGCCTAGCCTATAGGATTACCCTGGCATCGTGCCACTCAACCTTAGTTCCCAGTGCCTATGTCAAGTAGAGCCACCGGAGTGATCCCGGGGTGAATTTTCTATTTCCCATCCATCATCAAAATTTCTCTTGAAGAGGGAGTGAGGTGCTCTGCTTGACATGCATGGGAAGTCTACTCCATACCATGGGCAGTCTCTGGGTTATGAACCTGTCCCTCCAGCTTGTTCTGTTGATTGTGGTAATGAGGTTGAGGTCTCTGGAATGTGTAGTGTGGAACGTATTGGTATTTCTTTAGATGTAGCATTTCTAACACAGCTGGGTTAGACATGGCTGTAAGTCAAGCAGAGATCGCCTCTAAGCAGGCGATATGAGACAGAGAATAGTTGGAGTTTTTTGAGTCTGTCGATATAGGGCAAGTGTTTAAGGCCTAGGATCCTCTTTGTGAGGTACTTTTGTGGCCTCTCCAGTTGTTGTAGGTGTCTAGTGAGATACATGCCAAATGGGGCATTGTACTCGATGATTGGCCTAATGAGGGAAGAGTAGAGGGAGACAATGACCTCTTCCTGGATGCAAAATCCTTAGTCATGAGATGTGCCACATAGAAGGACTGTTTGACCACAGTGGCAATGTGGTAGTCAAAAGAGAGGTTGCTGTCAACCTGTGTTCCCAGTTGTCTTATAACGCCTTCTGTGTTCAGTGGACTACCATCAATGTGGTAAATCATGGGAACTGGGTTTTTCCCAAAGTGGATGATGACACATTTTTTTGGCATTGAGCTTAAGGCCATGGTTCTGACACCAGTCGTTGGTCTCAGTGAGGCCTTTCTGTAGGATGTCAATATCACTTGGGGAGTTAATTATGGCTCCCAACTTGCAATCGTCTGTGAACATTGTCAGCCAGGGTCCCTTCATGTTGGCCTGGACTTCAGAGAAGTAGATACCAAACAGGAGAGAACCCAGGACCGATCCCTGTGGGACTCCACTCGTGACTGGATGGCAGTCTGACTTGGAGTCAGCCACTTTCACACTGTGGGTTCTATCTATGAGTCAGTTTGCAACCCACCTAGTGATATGGGGTTGATGCCTAGCTTAGTGAGTTTTTCTATGATTCCTGAGTGGGGAATGGTATCAAAATCCTTGGCCAGATCCAGGTAGGCTGTATGAACCACCTTGCCTTAATCCACACCTCTGGTGACTGACTCAAAGAAGTCGACCAGGTTGCGCAGGCACGATCTACCCTTCACAAAACCAAACTGTGTGGGACCCAGAGTTTGGAGATTTCCTATATCCTTGTTTATTAGGTCCATGATGATGCTTTCCATAGCTTTGCATATCAGACTCCTCAGGCTAATGGGGTGATAGTTCCCTGGGTCTGTAGTCACTCCTCCTTTGTGGAGAGGGATGACTGTAGCAGTGTGCCATTTGGTAGGGACAAAGCCTGAGGTGAGGCTGTGACTGAACAGGGCACACAGGTGAGGTGCCAGTTCACTCTGTAATTCATGTAGAACACAGCCAGCGATATTGTCAGGTCCCATAAAAGCTGTATTTCTGGCCTTGGACAGTGCTGTTTTAACCTGTGCAGCAGTAATACTTTCAGTATTTACAGTTTCCTCCTTCTGTTGTAGAGTTTATTTATGGCAGGGGACCACCAGATCGGGTTCCCTTTTTGGAGGAGAGCGTCTTGGTTCTATTGGGTATGGTGAGATCCATGCATTTATGTACGTGTTCGTGCAGGGCATTAGTGTATGAGTCAGCGGTCATGCAGCTGTTCTCCAATTGCATGGGTGCTGTGAAGTTAGCCATCTCTGTTTTTAGGACCCCAAAGTTAGTGTTGGAGAAGTTTTTCATCTTTTTGAAGAAGTTTTTCTATCTGATTTTCTCTTTTCCATCCATTTATTTACATATAGGACAGAGTCCCCAGCTACTTTAACCTTTGGGAGATCACATGGAAGGATATTCCTGAGCACAGCTCAATGAAAGGAAGCCCTGGACCTGGATTGAATATCCAATTTATAATGTGATGTAAAGGTGCATTATTTTGACAAGGTAGTAGCAGCACGTGTCAATACCAACCTTAGTGAAAAAGGCTGTAGCTGAGGCCACTGATTTTATCAAATGTACTTTAGGGTTTGACAGGAGTGATAAGCTCTTCTTTTTGCAGACAAGGAAATAAGTTGAGCCAGCCAGTGAGATAAGAAGACTTTGGATACCATCTGCTGCAGTTTGGATTTTGAAAAGGAGACAAATAGCTGATCAGACTTCCTGGAGGGTCAAGTGTGATATTTGTAAAAACTCAGCTGGTGATGAGCATCTAACAAATGCAAGATATTTTCAAACTTGTTAGACAAATTTGACAAAATGACTGGCAAATTTATAGACTGGTTGATAGACTATTAAGAATCCATCTTAGGAAGAATGGATGGATTGATCCTCAGGCATAGTCTGTGAAAAATTAAATAGGGAGGTTTGGAAAATAATAGCTACCAGAAATAAAGTTTTCCATGACAGAGACTTCGGTTTGGCTTTAGCTGCAGGTTCAGAGGGGGACCTGTCAAAAACTCCAAAACAGCAGTGATATCCCATTGTGGGATGGGTCTCTAAGTGTGAGGGGGGTGGCCTAGAAGGAGAGTGCTCCAGAGAAAGGCCTTATATAACTTAAGATTAACTATAATAGTATGAGCTTCCCCAACATGATAAGAAGAAAAGGCAGCTAACTGAACTTTGATAATAGCACAACTCTGGAAAAAGGTGTGAGGGGAAGTCTAAAATCGAAGTAATGGAGGCTGAAACAGCATTGATGTTTTTCTCCATAGCCCAAATAAAGTTTTTCTTCCATTTGTTCTTGTAAATTTTTCTAGTGGAAGGATTCTGTGAGAAAGATAAAATGCGAACACTGTAAGGGGAGAATCTGGACTATCGAACCATCATAGGAATTGGAGAAAATATGCTGTTAGTCTGAGGGCTTATAAGTTCAGGTGAAGCTGCCTGATGGTGAGATAGGAAGTTTGTGTCTGAGCCCAAGTCTCAAGGTGGGTGAACTAGATGAGGACAGTGGAAGGGAAACCATACCTAACAAGACCATTGAGGGGTTATGAGGATGACTGAAACATTCAATACCAAAGCTTTCTGGATAAACATTGTGATCAATGGTATTGGAGAAAGGCATAAAGATGTCCCAAGGACTAAGGGTACATCAGAGTATTCCTGGGTGACTCCCCCTTATGGGGGATGAGATTGCTTTTGGTATTGATGGAGGAAGCAAAAAGATCACAGCAAGAATGACCTCAACACCTGAAAATCTGGTCTGCTACAAACAGATTAAGGGATCATTCATGAATGAGCAGAATGGACCTGCTCAACCTGTCTGCATGAATATAAGTATTTATCAGAGAAAAATAAATTTATTTATTTTTTTTATAATATCTGGGACAAGGGAGGAAAAACAGAGAAAGATCTATAAAAAAGATGTATCAAAAACTATCAAGAGAAAAAAACTAACCCGAGAAAGGGTTGTAAACTTTTTTTACAGAACAAACCCATCAGAGCATCAAAGATCCATCATTACTTGAAGGCAGCAAACAAGATCTGGGTTGACTTATTCTGTGCAAAAGGTTTATAGGTAGTGGAAGAGCCTGAGTACCAGATCCTAAGCTTTGAAGTGGCTGATCTTGAATCTGGCATTAAATCCGAGGCCCTCAAGCTCCCATATGTAGAGGAATGGATGGAAAAGACAACATCAGATCAGTTTATCATACACACTAATGGTAAAGAAGACTAACCGAGTGGCCAACTGCAAAAATGTAACAAAAGTAGAGAATTCCTATTCCTATAAAAAAAAAATATATATATATATATATATATATATATATATATATATATATATATCAGACAATGCTCCCTAAGTTAGATGATGATGACTTTTAGTGGCCTAAATTCTTTGTGCATCTTCTGGTGGAGGCCATCTAACAGTCTGTTTTGACCTAGTATGAACAGCTTCACTTCTGTTACTCTGTTACTGTCTTTGCAGAAACAATCCTTTCCAGAACTGTAGTATTCCAGGTGCTGTCTCACTTTCTGCCCGTGCAGAGTAAGAATGAATTATCTATTATACTCAGAATTCTTCCACTCTGCTTGAAGGCTTTGCTTTGCATCCATGTTCCAAATGGCTTTTCTTACTGTCTTTTTCCAAACACTGCCCATGAAATAATTATATTTATGTTTCTTTCTTTTTTATAAATGCTGGAAATAGCCTAACATAAGTAACCCCAAGTGCATTATCGTCTTTCAGTTATTTGCCTAGAAAATATGTTCATACATGTTTAATCATGTTGCAGGGCATTTGTTATCCTAAACAGCTTAAATCGTCTGTTTCTATCATCTGAATTGCAGAGCTTTGCGTTACCATGAAAGATGCATTCCACTTGTTCTGTAGTACCATGTATGTAGATGCCAAATGTGACTGGCACTAGAATTGAGCCATGTGGTAGTCCATTCAAGCCATCCCACTTGTACTACATTTATTAGTATGTTCCGTGTTTTTTCATCCAATTTATATTTATTGATGGCATCACCCTTTGATGCATAGCAAAGTTGTTTTTTTTTTTTTTTTTGTGTGGATCCTTGTCAAATAATTTCCTAAAATCTTAATAGGCCATATCTACAAGGACTCCAGTGTTCATTAGTAAGATATCCCTTCCTATTCTCCAGATGTCTGCCCTTTAGAAGTAAAACATAGATAATTTGGCAAGTAAGATGGCCTGGGATTAGGGTCAACATTCTCAAAGTGAAGTATCTGCAAGTGTGAGATAATAAAAGCCAATTATCAACTTCTGCCTGAGTTGTGGCACAGTGAAACTGTGAAGGCTGGCAGCACATCATGTCCTCTGAGTAGAAGAATGTAGTGTATTGAAAGGAGGTTCCATTAGGAGGTGGGTTCATTGCAAGAGTTATCAGCGTGTCTGAGGTATAGTTGAACTGTGTATGGAATACAACCATGACCATAGCAAGTACAATGCAGGTATCCGCAAGAAAAAGTCCAGGGTAGGGTACAAGAAGCATGGTAATAAAGTTAGTATAGGGGTCACTACACAACCGCAGTGCTCATATAACACAGCAATAAAGTTAGTTCAGGGATCACTACACAACCGCAGTGCTCATACAACACAGCAATAAAGTTAGTACAGGGATCACTACACAACCGCTGTGATCATACAACACAGCATTAAAGTTAGTACAGGGGTCACTACACAACCGCAGTGCTCATACAACACAGCAATAAAGTTAGTACAGGGGTCTCTACACAACCACAGTGCTCATACAACACAGCAATAAAGTTAGTACAGGGGTCACTACACAACCGCAGTGCTCATACAACACGGCAATAAAGTTAGTACAGGGGTCACTACACAACTGCAGTGCTCATACAACACAGCAATAAAGTTAGTACAGGGGTCACTACACAACCGCAGTGCTCATACAACACAGCAATAAAGTTAGTACAGGGGTAAATAACCCATGTCAAGTGCAGTGTAATTCATCAGTTTATTGTAAAAACTGAATTCTTTTCAGATGACTATTCTTTTATCATTGGCTACCACAGATGCCGTCTTAACTGCATATAGTTATAACATAGGTTTCCGTAGTTCAGACCTATAACTAAGTTGGGATTAAGGAAGAGGCTGTCCTGGGAGCAAGCTGTCATTGTGTGTGGTCAAGCATGTGCTGTTGGTGCTGGAGTGCCTTGCCAGCATTCCGTAAAGGAATGCCACTACTGCACGTGCCATATATCTCTCAACTTCTTTGTTTAAGAATTATGGACAAAGCCAAAAATAAGAGGAGTTCAAACATCCAAATCAGGATAATGTTTTTAAATATTACTATAATTCAATTAAAATTTTAATATAATAACAAAATTTACATTAACATACTGTACATTTTTTCAGAACAATATGAAGTAAGAAGTTATAATGACTGGCATTATTGACTAACTGTAATCCTCAGTAATTTGCAAGAAAATGAAAAATTCTAAGTGAGACAGGACAAAAATATGAGGCAAAATCAGGAACATTCTACAGACTTGCTTGCAAGGAATCCTGTTACATTTTAACACTTGATTTTAGTGAATGGAGTCAAACTGGTTTTATGAAGTGTTCTCCACAGCTGGATCAAATCCTGGTAGATTCCCTATATTGAATTTCCATTTGTGAGGGTCTGTCCTACTCCTGCTCAGCTTGTCTGTCATAATGTTTTGCAGTTATGGAATATAAACAGCCTGTACAGTGAGATGTTGCTAAATTGCTATATCCCAGGCCACCATGACTAATCTGCATAGAGGTTATGATCTGGAACTCTCCCTGTTGGTTTATGTGCCACGTCACTGTGTTTTATCTGTGATCACTTATAGAGGTCCTGGAGACCATCAGTAATTGAACGAGCTGAGTGCATTTATTACTGCCAAAATCTCTTTGATTGTGTGTTGTTCTATCTTTTTTATTTGAAAGACTCTGCACATTTTCCCCCAAAGACACAGTTCCCCAAGCAAAGTCTGAAGCATTTGTTTTTACAGACTCTAATGGAAGTAGAAGGGAGAGTGGTAGATCTGTATTCATCTAAAACTGGTCTCTGTACCATAACAGTTCTCTTTTTACAATCCCAAAAACTGGAATTTGAAAATTCAAGGGTGTTGATGATTGATCGTACTGATTTTAGATACCATTACATTTTTCTCATGTTGAATCTGGCTAGAGGAATTATAGATTCCATGAGTCCTAAAACCCCTTGCTGAAATCCTAAAGTGAGTGGAAAATCTCAGGAATAAATATAGATGTAGCTCTACTTTATAGATGTAGCTCTACTTTTTCCTGTAGCAGAAAAGCTCTTTAAAAGGATGCGGGTGACCCTCTAGGAATACTATCCTGTGGGATTGGAGTAAATCAAGATTTTTTAATGTTTTCAAGGAAAACCAGTCTGTAAAGGAGACAAGTGAGAAATTCCTGATAGTTTGAAAAATGCACCTCAAAGGTAAGCAGTTGTCTAAATAAAAAAAATATGAATATCCTGCAGTCTGCAATAGAATATCACTGGATCTAGACAATTTGTGAAAACATTTTCTACAGCGGTTGACCCAAATACACAGAGCTGAAACTGACTGTAATCCAGACACAAAGTATGAAATTTGTGTTTGTAGGAATGCAGTGAGAAGCCTGCTTTAAATCTAAAGTCACCAAAAAAAAAAAAAAAAAAAAAAACTGAAAGGGGAATGATAACAGGTTGTGAAAGCTTAGCATTTTGAACTTTGGAACTTTTGCAAACTGGATGAAAAGAGAAATATCTCTATGAAGATTCTTTCTTTGGTAGCAGAAACATTCATGAATAAAATCTTTTTCCTGTAAGAGAGAGAGAGAGAGGCAGAGTGAGGGGAACATGATCTATTACCCCTTGAGTTAGCAGGGGCTAAATGACAGGGAGAAATAAATATGTTTGATCTGGAGGATGAAAAGGAATCCCCAGAAAAAGAGGTAGGGATTCCCATTAACATCTGTATCCCTGACGGATAACTCTTAGAACCCACTTGTTTACAATTAACTGTTGCCAAAAAAAGATATGAAGACTCAGATTTTGGAAATAATTAAAGGTTGCCTGGGTCAGAGGTGAGGTTACAACTTGTAGATAGTCATTCAGACTTGTTGGACTGTTCTTGTTTCTGTGAAGCCCCACCCTCCCTTCTCTTTAAAGCCCTATCGACAATGTGTTTTAAACATGTTCTTGCCTTAAGTGTTCTGAGACTGCATCTTTGCTTTTTATAAAAGATAATGAATCAGGAATGAAACTTTTAACAAACTTGGAGAAAGAAGGCTCAAAAATCTAACTTGTGCATCAAGTCAGTTTTCTTCAGTCATAACATATTTTCATGAGTTGCTGACAACCAAACAAAACGAAAAAAATGAACTGCAGACCTGCTGGCAAAAAAACCAAGTAAACCAGAAGCCAAAAATTTAGCGCTTTCATCCACTGTTTAATACGTGAACTTCCTCAGAAACATTTTCAAATGATTTCCAGTTCCTTAAATAACTTACTAAACAGGAAATGACATCATGACCATCAAACTGAAAAAATAACAAATGTGATTTTCTACAAAAATGAAGTATTGTCATAATGATAACAAAAAAAAAAAATATATATATATATATATATATATACAAATGAATGTATATACACATATATACACATACATATGTATAAATGCAAAAATACAGTCATAAAAATGCAGTGTAAATTCATGCTGTGTGAATAGCATAATAATCAATTTGAGCATATGAAATGCATATCCAAAGACCTCTCCCACATAAACACAACAATCACATGCATGCACACACACACACACACACACACACACACACACACACACACACACACACACACACACACACACACACACGTGCACATATAGACATGTACCCCCACCCACACACACACACACACACACACACACACACACACACACACACACACATACACACACACACACACACACACACACACACACACACACACACACACACACACACACACACACACACACACACACACACAAACATAGAACCAAACAGTCACTATGAAAATATAAAATATCCATGTGAAAAAAAATATATATAAATGTCATAAAAAATATATATGACAATATAAAAATAATGATGATATATACACACAAGTACACACACCAAAATGTATATAATATAATATATATAAAATGTAATATATGTATAAAACAAAAAAATATGTATATATACATATAATGTAAATCATATCATGTCTCTGAAGGGAATCAGAGTGATATGAACATGTATGTGTACACACATGTACACCTCACACAAAACACACATGGATCACATGCATATGGTCTCAAACACCTATCTATATTTCAAAAAACATTTTAAATTAATATAATCATTGAGGCCAGGCAACCTATCATCCCCAACAAAAGTTGCCACAATGTCTCCTTGCATTCTAAGACATTGTTTAAATCTCCTCCAAATTCACTAGTGTTGATATTTTCCAAAACTGAAAATTGAAATTTCTTATGTTGGGGGCTGATAGGTTGCCTGGCCTCAATGATTATATTACATGTTCATATCACTCTGATTCCCTTCAGAGACATGATATGATTTACATTATATGTATATATACATATTTTTTGTTTTATACATATATTACATTTTATATATATTATATTATATACATTTTGGTGTGTGTACTTGTGTGTATATATCATCATTATTTTTATATTGTCATATATATTTTTTACGACATTTATATATATATTTTTTCACGTGTGTATTTTATATTTTCATAGTGATTGTTTGGTTCTATGTTTGTGTGTGTGTGTGTGTGTGTGTGTGTGTGTGTGTGTGTGTGTGTGTGTGTGTGTGTGTGTGTGTGTGTGTGTGTGGGTACATGTCTATATGTGTATATGTGTGTGTGTGTGTGTGTGTGTGTGTGTGTGTGTGTGTGTGTGTGTGTGCATGCATGTGATTGTTGTGTTTATGTGGGAGAGGTCTTTGGATATGCATTTCATATGCTCAAGTTGATTATTATGCTATTCACACAGCATGAATTTACACTGCATTTTTATGACTGTATTTTTGCATTTATACATATGTATGTGTATATATGTGTATATACATTCATTTGTATATATATATATATATATATATATATATATATATATATATATATATATTTTTTTTTATTTGTTATCATTATGACAATACTTCATTTTTGTAGAAAATCACATTTGTTATTTTTTCAGTTTGATGGTCATGATGTCATTTCCTGTTTAGTAAGTTATTTAAGGAACTGGAAATCATTTGAAAATATTTCTGAGGAAGTTCACGTATTAAACAGTGGATGATATTTTCATGAGTGCAACAACACATAGTCCAAATACAACTTCCCTGTCAAAGGGAGAATTCAAAATTTCAGCTTTTATATCTTCTTCTAAATGTTGAGAACATAACCATGCGAATCTTCTCATAACAGACCCACTAGCTGATGTTATGGAAGAGGCCATCAGCTGGGTCATAAGAACATTACAAAGAATATTTGGTTACCTGAGAAAGAAACAGATGAAGGAAATGTGATAGTAATGTCCCTCGTATTTTCAAAAGAAGTAAGCAAAAACTTTCTATGAGCCTGGCAATTGAGAATTCTAAAAAAAAAATAATACTAATAAGACTGGCAGAAGAATACACTCTTTTTCGAAATCAATCAAAAGCTTCCCCATCCTTGTCAGAAGCAGAGGAGTTAGCATTTACTAACTAAAAAGCTGAAGAAGCATTTAACAAGGAAATCAGTGCTAGTTCAGACATTTGTAAAACTGAAGAACCTTATACATTTTATTTTATTTTATTTTATTTATTAGGGGATGCAGACTGACTATCTGGCATGTTGCAGGTGGCAAGAAAAATGTGGAAGTACAGAATGAACAACATCAGGCAGAGGAAATCCCAGTTGTAATAATTTATAATCTTTTTATTTTCAAAGAACCTGGAATGCCAACTTGTTCCCACTAAAATATTGATTCATTCTAGATATTAATTCAGAAAAGGAAAGTTCATCCAAGGAAAAATCAGAAGAAATACTCTCCTCAGAAACAGAATCCATTGCCTGAGGAAACATAACTGAATTTGCTCCCTCTAAATCTATTCCCTGTTCATCACACTAGCAATCTGCAGAAACTAAAAAATTTCTTTTTCTTTTACCAGAAGAACCAGTACGTGAAAGGTTAAGAGATTAACGTAAGCCCTGAGCTAATCTCAATGATTGTCACTATATAGGGTAACAGAGACATGGAACTACTTTCTGCTTATTTTTTACAAGATAATTTGTAGAAGAAGACTGACTCATCTCAGGGACATCACTCCAGAGAATAGGCATCTTATTCCAGTGAGACAGAAAAAAACTCCCCAGTCCTTCCTCTGAGACCAGCAACAGTGGTTCTCCTATGCCCACAGAGGACACTTCAAACAGCCACAGAGGAAGTATCTAGCCCACAGACCATGGGGGCTGAGTGGACTACACCAGAGGAAACCAAAGAAGAAGATAAATGCTCTGAGGAACCTAAAATGGGCACTGCAGGGGCAGTCATCTGCAGCTGAGCCAAGGAAGCAGCCTGTTGAACTGGCAAAAGCTGTGTAGAGATTTCATTGCATCTAAAGGAAGAAACAAGTGAGGAACCAGTAAGCTGTTTCATGGTCAAGCTGAGAAAGAAGCCTGAAATGTGACAAGCAATGTCATCAGTTGTCAGTAAAAGGTAAGTATCAAAAAATGTATATTTTATCAAAAATTGAACAGTAACATGCACAAAACACACCTGCCGCAGACCCAACATTTTAAAATTATTATTAATCGCAAATAAAGAAAAGTTTTTTAAACAAAAGTTTACACTTGAAACAGCAAAGAAAATATTTGTTTAAATGAAAAGAATGTCTCTCAACAGTCGCAAAAACATGAAAACCTAGCACAATTAAAATCATTCTGTCAAAAAAGTAAATATTAAAGAAAATGCAGAAGGTATTTCCCCAAAGGGAACTTATCTGCCCAGTAATGGAGAAATGCTAGTCAACCATCGATCCTCAAAAGCCCACAAGGGAAGCATTCTTCCTTGGCTAGAAACCTCTGGAGGGCTTGACATTCAGACCAGTGATTTTCTCCCTGCCTTGCTTGAGCTTTCAATGGTCTGGGTGAATGGAAGGTGCCCTGTTTGGAAGATGGCTGACTGTTATACCCTAAGAAGCATATAACCTCATATAGGTTATGCTAGTGCAGCACAGATCAAAAGATGAACTTCTGCCCAATACAAAGCCTGCACTGCCCATGCTGTTTATTACAGTCACTACACTGGAAAAATGACATTATGATGTGAGATTAATGCAGTTATTTGTGATGCATTTTGCATCAAGCAGCTCATACCAGATGCAGCCATCACTTAAGGGAATTCATTAAGGCTGCTGAGCCATTTATTGTCAGTCAAAAATAAATAAATAAAACTGGAAAACAACGAAAATATGCTTTATATTTAACACACTTCTAAGACTTCCTTTACCTATGCCTTGAAAAATCCACCTTGTGGTTGGAAGAGAAATAATTCCATTCTTCTAATGTGTTGGGTTGTCACTCACACCACATAGTAAGCAGAATAACTTGACTCCCTACCACACAAGAAAATAATGGCTGCACTGTCTGTTGCATGTCCACGAAGTTACATGCTGCACAATGACCTGGTTATAGAGTGGGGGAAGGACACTTGCCAGATAACACATATGCAAATACCATGAAACAGTACAGGAAGGCTATGAGATAATCTGATGTGTAATATTTGTTTAATGTTGCACCACTATTCTAGGAAAAATACAATATAATCCTGGAAAATTGAAATGTTGTCACTTCTATGACTGAAATCAGGCTGTCCTACAGAAAAGAAGGCACATGAGATGTGAGAAGGGAATATGAAACATTGCTTGACACATATTAAGAAATATATATGTACCTCACTTAATAACTGTTAATGAGGAGGAGGTATGGAATTTTCTTCCTTACAAACAGTCAGTAAAAGAAGAATCTCAAACTGCAATAGACAGTATTAGAATAGTGCTATACTTCTTCTTCTTTTGGCTTTTCCCAGTTAGGGGTCGCCACAGTGGATCATCTGTCCGCTCATGATTGGCAGTAGAGATTTATGGTGTTGAGTTGCCAGCCCAGCCCTCAACCTTCTACAGAAGGCACACACACGGACACACTCACACCTAGGGCCAATTTAGAGTGTCCAATCCACCTACTGTATGTCTTTGGGATGTGGGAGGAAACCGGAGCACCAGGAGGAAACCCACATGACCACAGGGAGGACATGCAGACTCCTCACAGAAGGCAGCCCAGCTGAGAATCGAACCGAAGAACCTCTTGCTGTGTGTGGCAACTCTAACCGCTGTACCACGGTGGCCGCCCAGAATAGTGCTATACAATGTATTCAAATTAATTAAAGATCAATATGAGGCTGGCTATAAACAAAGGCATTGTAAATCCAGATAGAGGATTGTGCACACAAAATCATTTTGGTAATGTCTCAGAATGATTCATGCCACCTCCCATGTAAAAGTGCTGGTGCAAATGACAAAACCAAAAAAAGATGGCAGTGCCAGTTCCAAAACAAGTCTAAATAAATCTGCCAAATCACTGCTGTGAACAAAAATTACAGTACTGCAGCTCTATAATGCTGGTCTTTGCATGGCTGAGTGTTGCATTCATGCAACAGCATAAAGTACAGCATTACAAATTGGCAAATTAGTGAAAATTGGCATCGCTAAGTAATGACATACATTTGAGTTTCAGACTTTGCATCCTTCAAAAAATGCACATTTACACAAATCCTTTTATTCTAACAATTTCCTAAGTTTATAAGAACAGTATTTCAAACATGTCCCTATTTTTAGGCCTGTGTTCCTCCTTGTCCCCATATGGACAGAAAGTTACTAGAATAAGAGGATTTGTGCTAACATGCATTTTTCTGAAGGGTAAGAAGTTTCAAAATCAGATGAATGTCATTATTTAGTGGCATCAATCATCAGTGATTTGCCAAAAACACAAATTTTATGATGGACAGACCAGAAATAGGAGGCAAAAATCTGGACAGTTGAGATGTATGAAAAGAAAAAATATGCTGTCGTAAGTCTCACCCTCTAATGCCCCTGTCTCTGTACCCTTTACTCAAGCAAGCACCACAATCATCACAACTTTTCAAGATCAGGGCCTAAAGTCTGGCAGTCTATCACTACATCTATCAGAGATATAAATCATTATCCTGAATTCAAAGGAAGACTTTAAAAAACACCTTTCTAAAATCTTCTTAATGCCAGTGCTTTAAAAACTTCAGTAATCATTTTAATGCTTTAAAGATACAGATTTGCTGTATCCAGGACTGTTTGTAAGCTTCTGAGCCCTCCAAGCTTTTTTGTGTTGGAGGGAAGCATTCTAGCTTATCACTGGGAATGGTAAGCACTAGGTAGCCTATCTACCACAAGATCCAGGTATAGATTCTTAGTTTTAGCACTTGAATTTGCTTATTCATGCTCAGCACTTGTTCAGAACTTGTTGTTAGTGCTAAATAAGCTACAAATTACTACAGCACTCAGCCTTCCTCTTTACCTAGAGGAAAACAGGTTTTTGTACTTATTTTCCTCACTTGCTCAGAGAAAAACAGCTCTTATACTCACTTTCCTCACTTGTCTAGAGGAAAGTAGTTTTTTTATTCAGGCATGTCCAAGAGTCAGCTCCCAGTGTACTTTTCTATCTATCTGATGAATCTGGGCATCTTGAGGCAATGTAGCAATTGCCTCATGTACACAGGCAACCCTCTCCTCCTACTACCCAACACCACAACCTGTGAGAGATGAACTTATCTAGCCAAACTGGAGGTAAAGCTCTTTCCAACCAAGACTGGACTTGACAGTCAAGAGGAGAAGGTAAACATTTGCACCACACCACACTCATCACATAGTCCCACTAAACCTACACCACCAAAATCCACACATAGAAACACAAAAACATTTGCAGAAGCTCTTAATAATAATCTGCTCAAACAACAGAGACCTCCAAAGCAGAAACGCAAGCAATCTCCACCGCCCAACACAACCCAAATGACACATAACCCCCAGACTCAGTGTGCCAATAACTGCAACCCATAAGGAGTATCAAGGTACCCAACACACTAGTCATTGATGACTCTGTAGTCAGGCACACTGATGTCCCACTCACCAGGCTAAACAACGAGAAGGTTACTGTCAGCTGCCTGTCAGGTGCCAGGATCCGCCACATAACCGACGCACTCAGGTCACTCCACAACAAGTACAAATATGACTCTTTCATTGTCCATGTCTGTGTGAATGACCTGAGACATACCTCCTGGACTACATGAAAAGAGACATGGAAGAGCTCTCTGATCTTGTAGCCCAGGCAGGTATGACTCTAGCCCTGAGTAGCATCCTGCCATCACCCAGAATGATACCTCAGTACAAGGACAAAATGATTGATTTCAACATGTGGCTAAGCTTCTGGTGTCATTCTAAGGGGATCCAGTATCTGTTTGCATGGGACGACATGGTTGGCAGACCATGATGCTTTGCCAGAGATGGCCTGCAGCTGTCACCCCTGGGATTCTGGATGTTGGCTAAGGCTCTTGCAGCTACTATAGTGCCTTTTTTAGGCAAGGTTCAAATGACAAATTCACCACCGTAACAGGAACAGGCAAGCAAAACTGAGGGTAATGCTACTCAATGCTAGAAGTCTAAATCTCAAAATGCACTCACTCGAGGCACTCCTTAAAATGGAGAACATTGATATCTGTGCAGTGACTGAGACCTTGTTCAAGGCCCTAGAGGGCACCCCTGCATTACTAGGCTAAACTCATACCACACCTTTCGGCCAACTAACCTGGACCAAAACACCAAAGGAGGAGGTGTGTCCATATTCATTAAGAATAACCACACCTCCAGGATAGTTGTGCAGCATAATGCATCTGAGGTTATCCAAGTGCAACTAACTCTGGGCAAAACTGCAATCCAAATTGTAGCTTGCTACAGATCCCCCACCATGGCCCAGGACTCCCACTCCTCTTTTCTTGATATACTGGAAAATATTAGGGTTCAACCAAACACCTTAATAATGGGTGATTTCAACTACCCCACCATTAACTGGGAAAATTACTCATGTACCAACTCCTTTACTCAACGCTTTCTGGAATTCATAAATACCAATGCTCTGGATCAACTTATTCACACCCCCACCAGCAACAACAATATCCTAGACCTAGACATTACCAAAATGAGTGACCGGTGTTCCACACCTGAAGTCAACTCGTCTTTGGTCAGATTCAACTATAAGCTAATCACCCTAGATATCCGCATCCCACCCCCACCCACCATTAAGGAAACCATGGTAAAATATTTCTCCAAAGCCACCCTCATGCTCCTTAAGACAGAAGTGGTGAACTTCATGACACCCATGCAGATGGAAAATATAGTTACAACTGCTGAATCCTACACAAATGCACCCTATAAGCACTTACACGAGTACGTGGATCGTGCTATCCCAAACAGAACTAAGACACTATCCTCCAAAAAAGGAAGCCAATCTGGTGGTCCCTTGCCATAAACAAACTCTACAACAGAAGGAAGAACTGTTTCAAAAGAGGGTACAATCTCATGAGTGGAGGAGCTCCCTGGTCAGCCTCAGTAAGAAGTTGAGATCCCTTATAAGATCCTCCAAAGCTAGCTACGAAAACAAAATCACGACTGATTCTAATGGCAACCACAAAGCATTCTATAGCTATGTCAAGAATCTCAATGGCAACACCTAGATCTGCTCAGAGTTACAGCACAATGGCATGAAAATTACAGAACCAACTGATATTGCCAACATCCTGGCAGATAGGTTCAGTGCTAACTTTACCCCCCTCTCACCCCCTAAAGGGCCCATATCTATACAGCAGGAATGCAGAGTGCCTGTAATCACATCTATGCAGGTAAAAGCTGCATTCTCTATAACCAAAATCACAGCATCCTTGGGATGGGACAACATCCCAGGCTGCATTTTACATGAACTTCAGAATGAATTGGCTCCCCACCTAAGCACCATGTTTAATCACAGTCTCATGTCAGACTTTGTGCCCACTGAATGGCACAAAGCAACAGTTATCCCACTCCACAAAGGGGGAGCCACTACTGATCCTGGGAACTATTGCCCTATTAGCCTGACGAGCCTGGTCTGTAAGGCCATGGAACGTATTATCATGGAGCTCATAAACAAACCTCCAAACTCTGCCCCCACCTAGTTTGGGTTTGTAAAAGGCAGATCATGCCTCCTGAACTTGATCGACTTCTTTGAGGCAGTCACCAAAGCCGTAGATGAGGGTAAGGTGGTTTACACAGCCTATCTTGACATCGCCAAGGCTTCCAACACCATCCCCCATACTGGAATTATAGCTAAACTCACTAAAGTAGGTATAAATCCCTATGTCACAAGATGGGTTGCCAACTGGCTCACTGACTGAACCCACACTGTAAATGTTGCAGACTCCAAATCTGACTTCAGACCAGTGACAAGTGGAGCACCACAGTGTTCAGTCCTGGGTCCTCTCCTGTTTGGTATCTACTTCTCTGAAGGCTAACACAGAAGGCCTCTGGCTAATAAAGTTCACAGATGACTGCAAACTAGGAGCCATAGTGGAGTCCCCAAATTATGTGGACATCCTATAGAAGGCCCTCACTGAGACAGCTGCCTGGTGTCAGAGGCATGGCCTCAAGCCAAATAGTGCATTGTTATCCCCTTTGGTAAAAATTCTGTACCCATGAACTATCACATAAATGGCAGTCTACTTAATGCCAAATGTGTGATAAGAGACCTTGGGACCCAGGTGGACAGTAGTCTCTCCTTTGATAATCACACCATCACAGGAGTCAGGAAATCATTCTATGTAACACACCTCATCACAAACGGGTTCTCATCCAGGAAAAAGAGGTCATTGTTCCCCTCTACTCGGCACTCATTAGACCCATTATAGAGTACAATGCCCATTTTGAAATGTTCCTCACAGGACATCTGCAGCAGCTGGAAAGGTCACAGAAGTACCTCACAAAGAGGATTACTGGCATCAAACAGATGCCCTACACTGACCGTATCAAAATACTCCAGCTTTACTCTGAAGCATATCACCTATTCTGAGGAGATCTCTGCCTAACATATAAAGCTATGTTAGACCCAGAGCTGTTGGACATGCTACACATAAAGAAATCCCAATCCCTCCAAGCTACACACTCTAGGGACCTAAACCTTGTCACTACAATAAACAGGACATGCTGGAGGGTTAGATTCCTGTCCCAGAGGCTTCCTATACTCTGGAACAAGCTACCCATCTATGTCAAGCAAAGTTCCTCATTAGCACTCTTCAAGAAAAATCTTGATGAGTGGATGGGAAATAGGAACTACACCCTGTTGATCACTTCTGTGACTCTGCTCAACAGGAGCACAGGAAATTAACTTTCTTGGGTGGTGTAAGCCAGGGAACCTTGTTGGCTAGGCTTACTTAGGCCCTTGGGCTGATAGCCTAGTACCTGCCTATGAACCTATGAATCTATAAAGTACATCCCAGCATCAGTGTCTAATTATTACAGGCCAGACCATAAGTACAACTTTCCCTATCAAAGTGCCCCATAATAGTACATCTCTATCTTGTCTCTACTCCCCTCCATGTTTTCTGCTTCAGCCTATAAACTTCCAATACTTCTATATACACCCCCCTTACTGTTCTTTAGGTTCTTTCTTCCTCATTTTACATTTCTGCTGTTTAGTTTAAGAAATCTCCCATTTTTCTTCAAGTCTCCAGGGAATTTGTAGCTGTAAACACTGCCATGTTGACTACTGTTGAATACTTCTTTAATGTTTTTAGCATATAATGTACATATGTTTTATTTCATGTACAATATGCAATTATTTTTTGGTAAATGGTTTGTTTGCCTTATGTATTTAATGCTGGTGAGTGATTTTTCCCTTTTTTTTATAAGCCCCAGGCTAAGATTAAAATTTGTACTGTAGCATCAGTGCTCTAATCCTGTCAACAAATCTAAACATATACATGCATACATACATAAAAATGTATGAAACTACATGTATATAAAAATTTGTGAAACTACATGCATATCATACATACAAATGTGTGAAACTACATGCATATCATGCATACATTAAAGTGTATGAAACTACACGTATATCATACATGCATAAAAATGCATGAAACTATATCTATATCATATATACATAAAAATGTGTGAACTTATATAAAATGTGTGAAATTACATGTATATCATACATACATAAAATGTATGAAACATACATATACATATATACATGAAAATGTATGAAACTACATGTATATCATACATACTTAAAAATGTATAAAACTACATCAATATAGATATATAAAATGCGTTAAACTACATTTATATCATACATACATAAACATTTATGAAACATACATATGCATACATGAAAATGTATGAAAGTACATGTATATCATACATACATAAAATGTGTGAAACTACATGTGTATCATACATACATAAATATGTATGAAACATACATATACATACATACATGAAAATGCATGAAACTACATGTATATCATAGATGGATAAAAATGTATGAAACTACATCTATATCATATGTATATAAAATGCGTGAAACTACATGTATATCATACATACATAAAAAATGTATGAAACTTACATATACATACATGAAAATGTATGAAACTACATGTATATCATACATACATAAAATATATGAAACTACATGTATATCCTACATACACAAAAATGTATGCAACTACATATATATCATATATATATATATATATATATATATATATATATATATATATATATATATACATGCATACATACATAAAAGTGTATGCAACTACATGTATATCATAAATATATGACTGTATAAAACTACATGCATATCATATATACATACATAAAAATGTATGAAACTACATGTATATCATACATATGTAAAAATGTATGAAACTACATGTATATTATACATACATAAAATGTATGAAACTACATATATATCATATATATATATATATATATATATATATACATACATACATACATAAAAGTGTATGCAACTACATGTATATCATAAATACATAAGACTGTATAAAACTACATGCATATCATATATACATACATAAAAATGTATGAAACTACATGTATATCATACATATGTAAAAATGTATGAAACTACATGTATATTATACATACATAAAATGTATGAAACTACATTTATATCATACATACGTAAAAATGTATGAAACTACATGTATATCATCTCCATAGTTTTGATTGTAAATTATCTGTATCATGTGGAATTTGTCTATGCAACTGTTGACTGCATTTTTTTGTGATAGTACCCTGCAGCACTCATCTAGCCATGCAAATTACAGCATCATGGGGGCCATTAAAGTGATGTATGCAGTGTCCAAAAACTTCACCTAAAACAGTATGTATGCTGTTTGGCACCAATAAGAAATGATACCAATCAAATACTATTACAGCACTCAGTCCTTTCGGAAACAGATTGGAAGAAGTCCTTAAGAAAATTACTTGGGTCACTGGATGCACTCAGCACTCTCATTTAGGAACAATAGAGAGCAAATGGTAAATAAGATTAACTAAGCATCTGAAAACTTACTGTACTGAGTCCAATCATCTAAACCCAGAATGCAGGTAGGCAATAATCAGGAAAATCTTAATACCCAAACTACAGTATGGACAACTAGTCATTACGATTAACTCTGGTCAGTATACAAAACTCATTCCAGTTATAACCAGCAGCATGTGTAGATCAGTACCACTAGCACCAAAGCATGACTACTGATGTTTTACCCAAGAAAAGGCAAACTGACTGCCCTTTCTGACTTGTACAACCACACTATTATGAACAATTACCTTTAACCTACTCCATAACAGATATGCCTCATAATGAGATATGATCTAATCTAAAGCACACCCCCTTAAAAACCTAAAAACAGGCAAGAATGAATCTCCACCTCTTCAAGGGTCACAGTTTGTGGTCACCCTAGGTGGAAATGTTTTTGAAAGATCATACCTGCTAATTGGAATCACTTTCCATCTGACTAACTGATTAACTGGACATCTGGAGGACCCATATGCTTACTGTGTCAGAGACTCTGGATAATAAACATAGCTTCATTTTCCTTTCTGCTTATAAACATTAGCCCTTAATCACTGTACTTAGATCAAATGCATGTAACAAGTTTTCACATAATTATGCACATAGGAGATACTATATATCCCTCTTCACCACAAACTACTACTCTCTTTTCCATGATTTCTCATTTAGCCATCTGTCACCACTATATGCCAGATTCCTGTGTTCTGCTACGGTCAGACCTCTTAAACACGTGGCTCTTAAAAGCCTATATGGTAGTCCTGTTGGGCATCTTCAGACATCTAGACATCTCTTGTCCAAATACAAGTAGGAATCTCTTTTCTCAGTGAATTTGTTCTAGTCTGTAAAATATAGAAATCTATTCTTATTTCACATAGCTTGCAAAAAATACCCTAATCAGGACATTCAGACTAACCCTAGCCCTCCACCCCTAGCCACTGTGTGCCTTATTCAGCATGTTTACAGCAATAGAAAGGCTCTCAAAATTCCATCACTTAACCTAGAAACCTAATCAATAAACTGTTAACATGTGGAGCCTAAGTAGTCTGAGAAAAGCTAAATACCAGTGCTGCCTCAGAAACATCACTCAGAGATGAAACTTGTTTTAGACATTACCTAAGCAAAAACTATAGCTGTTTCTACAACAACTGACCCGGCACTTATACTAGAGGATGTGTTAGACTTCTGGTCAATAATTCCACAAACGTAAACTATTTCATAGTAAGGAAAGGCAATTAAACAAGTGACACTGCTCCAAAGTGTGTCATCATTTGAATAATGTTAGACAAAAATACAAATCTTTCTGTTAATACAATACATCTGTCTCCCTTTTATTGAAGAACAGACAAAGGGGCTGTATAGAAGATGTCAAAGAGGAATGCACCATTAATAGGTTTATGTCCCTGGTTGACCTTAACCTCAACTTGGGAGAAAATAAATTCTGCTTAACAGCACTGTTTCTGTTCATAATATAAGAGGGTTAGCCAACAAACGCAACACCATGCCACTGATTCCAATGCTTTGCTTTACATAGTGTACCAAGATAGCTCCAAAATATCTAGAGTTCTTATCTTCTTGAATGTTTCAAATGACCATTGCCCTATTAACACATAATGATTATTTAAAATACATTTAATCCATCATACTAATCTCCATCAGAACTATTCCTGATCCATTGGGAACTGAAATTGATTGATTGAACTTCACTTTTAATGTTGACTGCACAATTCTTCCCTCTGTAGCTTGTGCAATATATTATTCCTCCATCTAGGATGAATGCTTTCCCTTAAGAAAAGAAGATTTAAAACATATTCCCCACCGGCTAGAAACAATGCTTAAATCATGTGTAACACAGTGCTGCCTGGCACACGTGGAAGGGTAATTCCTCTAACAATTTCAAAAACATGCCTTCATCTAAAAACATTTTCAAGATTAAATGTTAATCTTAGCAAAGCATACTTTTATTAGGAGGCAGCAGGCAGTTCAATTCAGTTAACAAAGACTGTTTTGAAAGTCTACAAAAAATATATACTTATTAATGTCATAGGCCCACCCAATAAATCGATCTAGACCAAAGAGTAAAAAGGTCACAAACCAATTAGCAAAAACTATAAGAAAAACTTAGCCAAACTAGAGTTTTCACTGTGTCGTACCTTAAACTCCTGTAATAGAGGCCCATGGGATATATGCAAATGACCCCTTAAAGACATTAAGTGTTTCAGCAATATGGCTTATGAATGTCCATAACTTTTTACTTTCTCTTTCTAGAAATCACTATCCACTGGAGCCTAAAACCAGTTCCAGACTGTATTCACCACTACCCTTCCAAGTCAAACTGGTTAATTCTGTAACACTCCCCTGCCCAGGCCTTTTCACCAGTTTACTGAAAAATATTTTAATTTAGAAATATTTATCATAAACAGGTTTAAACTATTCTTCAAAAAGACAAACTAATTTTTTCTAGCTCTCACACACTGATATATCCTTCTAAAAGCTAATCTCATTATAAATTAACTGCTAGGGCATATGTGTAAACTAAGCATAACTGAAGGTTTCATTCCCCACAGTATCAAGCATGCTTTTAAAAGTGTCAACTGCCAAATGTTCAATTTCCATTTTCCCCATTAAATACATACTAATGGCTAGTCGCTTCTTATCAAAGTTTTTGGGAAATGTATATAAAAACAACTATTAGAGAGCATTGAAAAAATAGTCACAACATCCTGACTTTAGGCCAGGGTACAGTACCTTAATGGTGTAACTAACTGTTTGAATTTATAACAAAATGAGTATACAAGTGGTCTGCTTACAGATTTAAGAGTCCTTGAAGCTGTGGATCATCACTTTTTACTGGACATTCTGAAAAATTTAAGTATAGGACAACAAAGATCTCCAACCGCTCATCAGGTAAATCTTTCCTTATGGTCTCTGTATACAATTTTTTGGTTACATGACCTGTCAAAGTAGAATGCTCCAAGGAGAGGAGCTATATTAGGTCCTCTTGTCTTCATCTTCAGCATTAATTCTTTTCTTATGATCTTATGACTTTGAGCTGTTCCATTCATGAAGATACTTTAATCATCCTTTGAAACAGCTCTTCAACTACCAAACTGTAACACACTCTGCAGAAGACTTTTATAACCTGTGGGACTGGAAATAAAAAAAAATGTATCTTTTAACTCTTACAAAACATTAGTCTTGCTTTTTTTGGAACCTGCAATACTTAATATATACATCTCAGACCCAAATTAGCAGAAATGCATAAGTGCTTACTTTAATCAGCATATAACCTTTACTTAATTCTGAATCCATTATTCAAAATGTGTTTGCCATATGAAAACTATTCTATAACCTGTCTAACTTCCTCATAAACAAAGCTAGGTGAGCCATTTCTGCAAATGTTCTCATTGCAAAATTACATGTTGTCAGTTCTAACAGTGAATTCCTCACCTAATACTTAGACTCTGAAAGCAGTTATTCACTAAATATGTAGATTTATTGATCTAGCGAGTCACAGTGAGGATCACTCTCTATCCCTTGATTGGTCAAACTGACTACCTATAACCAAGTAACCTTAAAATTGTGATTCACCAGTTATTTTCCAACACTTGCAACCAGGTTCTCAGCCACAGCACAAGCACACTGTTTACAATGTCTTTTAGCTGCTGTGTAAGTATAAAATGGTTTCTCCTACTCTATTTTGCATTACGTTTCATTTTTCTTAAACTACCTATGGATGGTTTTGATAAATATAATGTACGTGTATAGTTAATTGTTCCAACACAAATGTTTCAGCTATAATTGCTTTGTGTTGCTACAAGATCCTCGAAATGTAAGAGCTTAAGCTAATGTATAACCAGACGTATTAAGCTTAGATAACACTCGAGTGCATTTTTAGCATAAATTATAATATTTCCAGACTATAGGAACTTAATAATTTAATGTGTATCTAAACGTAATTGTCCATTCTTCCTGCATGATTGGAAGTGCCAACGGGTAATTTTGTTTTTCATAATTAAATGAAATTACTTGTATTTTTTCAACAAACTACTATTAAAAAGAGCTTTACTGGAGTCCTGTTACCAGTCACTCTTGCAGCCCACTAGTCTCCTAACAGAAGAAAAGTCATGTTTAGCCATGCATGCCAGTATATGTAACTGCTTAAATAGGCAGTGAGGTAAAAAATTTACAGTATCCTGCTGGAACCCAGTTTTTGTTACATAGCTTTGAGTTTATGTTGTCTAATAGTATAAGTAAACAGTTAAAAGAAAAAAACGACTTTGAGTTATTTTTTTTAATACAGTTTAACATAAGTTATCAATTTAAGTAGTTCTTACAATCTCAACAAAAAGAACCTCCAACTGGTCAGGTAAAACTTCAACCTTGTTTTGTGGTTAACATTCTCTAACATAGCTCTTTCTGCCTTGTACAGCATGCTTCATAAAATTTGTAACTGCAGGGAGTACACCATATTTAGGAAAAAATTTAATTTACATCTGAAAGAAGTATTTAAGTGTGACTTCTTCCAAAATAGTGGGTAAACATATTTGCATGTTTTTAAGGATTAAGTCTTAGAAACTGTATCTTGTAGCCTTTCCTGCAGAATGCAAATATGGAGGCTACTGTATGATACTTTGAAGTGACCATGCACAGCATTGAAAACTGCATTATTTCATAAATGCTATTGTGTTACACTTTAAAATTCCTATGTAGGATTTCTCCCAACTTTGTGTCTTTGTACAGTTCTTGTTAAAATTACCTCCTCTTTTTTACTGTTGTGTTCTTTTATCAAACAAAAATATGATTTATACATAAAAATTAAGCACATACTGGTAATCCTTTACTGGCAAAAGTTGGTGCAGTAAATGAAGTCAACCTGGGAGATGCTCCCCAGATGAATGGTAATGTAGACCATTTAATTATTAAGCTGGAAAGGAAAACACAGGCATACAAGAAGCTCCAATGGTCGCAGCTGAGCTTTTTAGCTTATTTAGAGCTAAATGTAGTGCCGAGGGGGCTACGTATTTTGAAAATGCCAGCATATGCAAACTTATATCCGGAACTTTTAAAGAAGTGACAACAATTAAATTTGAAGCTTAGTGCAGACTATATGTCCCTATTGAATGACTTTTTAGTAAATATTGAACACGGGCTCACTGAAGAAAGTATTAGTCTTGAAAGTGAGATGGTGAGTTTGTCAGTGTTTAATAATTCATATGTTAATTATCAGCACATGCTTGAAAGAATAAGCACGTGATAAAAAATAAGAAGCAGTTAAACAACGTAAACTGCTTAAGGACATAAATGATTATAACCTTGGACATATCTTTTCTTGGCCTAAATAGGACAAAAAAAGGAATAATAATGCAATTAAACACTCACAAAGGGGTGCTGTGTATGATTTAGATACCTTTGAGGAAGCAAGTAGACCAACTACTAATCAGATGAGTGAAAATCGCAATTCAACCAATGAGGTGATGAATGAGGTCCAAGGAACGTCAGCACTGATAGCCACTCCTCCTGCTACTCATAGGCCAGAATGAGAATCATTACAAAATGATTCAACCAATCAATGCCAGGCAAATCAGGTGCATATGTCAGCAGAAGCATCATTATCATCTGTCCCAATGGAAACCTCAAATGGTGTCCAGAATGGCGAGATTTTTCCCAATGCAACAAAGTCAGCAACAATTCAGCTTCCAGAGAAAATAGAGATATGGGGGCACTCGCAATAGAGAGGAAGGTCGGAACAGAGAAGAGAGGTCAATCCCAACTGAAAGAACAAGAAGAACAGCAGTCCAGTGCCATTGAACAAGCAGGGGCAACACTGACACTAAGAAGTAAGCAACAGGACACTATTGTGAACTTATCTGACTATGTATTATCTAAATCTTGCATTAATTTGTTAAACAAAGGTTTGCAATTTGTACCTACAGCAATTGATAGTGAAGTAGAAGCACTAACTGATTTTAGGATATTTTGTAGAAATGTTATTTTAAAATAAATTTTTAAAGATTCAGTGACTGATGGCATAAATAAGTTTAGAAAATCGAGCACATTCATACCTATTAATTGTCCGGTATTAAATGCTTTTCTAAATGTATGTGAGCATGAACTAAGGCAGTTGTATAACAGCAGAACTATAAAAAGGAGGAATGCATATAATTTAATGTAGGAAGAACACAAAACACTTAGAGAATTGAATACAAATAATGAAATAATATTGAAACAAGCAGATAAGGGAGGTGCAACAGTTTTGTTTAATAGGCAGTATTATGTTGAATTAATGACAGATATTTTATCTGATGCCAATACATTTAAGAAAATAAGCTTTACAAATATTAAAAATTTGATAGCTGAGGTTAATATGTTTATATATGATGCACAACTACAAGGTGACATCTCTTTAAAACTATTTAATTTTTTTACTGTGCCATGTCCACGAACACTGATACTATATGGCATCCCAAAGTTGCATAAGTCTGTGTCCCAACCCCCAATGAGGCCGATAGTGTCGGGAAGTGGGTGGGTCACAGAGCCACTTTCTATTTATATACAGGGGGTCTTGAGTAAGTATTTACCATCATGTAAGAGCTATATAAAGGATATAGGAGATTTTCTGTCTAAATTATATCAATAGTACAGAAGTAATAGTGCAATGAATAATATTCTGATGGTTACTCTTGACATAAGGTCCCTCTTCACTGTAATTCCAAATATGTATGGCATCAACAATACGTGAATTTTTATGTAAAAATACAAATATGAATGGAAGAACAATAGAAAATATATGTAGTATGATAGAGATAGTATTAACTAAAAATGCTTTTCTATTTGATGGACAACCATATTTGCAAACTGCTGGAGTGGCCATGGGTACGCTCATGGCCAATACATATGCTAATATAACATTGAATGAATGGGAAAGTGAATACATGCATAGGGATAAAAATCAATATAAAGATAGAGTTTTATTTTATCAATGTTTTGTAGATGATTATTTTCTAATTTGTGAAGGAAATGAGGAGCTTTTGAATGAATTTGTTGAATATATAAATAATAGTACCCCTTTTTTGAGATTTGCAATGAATTGCTCTAGTAATGAAATATCATATCTTGATGTACAGCTTACTAATGCTTCTGGTGTGTTAAAAAGATGTGTACATAATAAGGATATCCAGGTGAATAGATATACACATATTAATAGCATGCATGCCAGGCATGTTTTTCGAGGAATAGTTAAGGCACAATTTCTATGAATAAGTAGGCCGAATACTGATAATGATAAATGTGCAGAGCAAATGCAACAACTGATGAATGATTTCATTAATAGCGGGTATAATAAAGATCTGGTATCTGGAAATTTTTAATAACAGATTGACAACTGCCTCCCCCTTCTTTAGTGATATATTGATAGATAGTCCATCCCTGGTATGTATTAAAGATAAAACACTTAAGATACGTTATATAACAACCTATAATAGAATGACTATGGAAATAGAAATATAATTAAAAGAAATTGGCGGATACTGACCTCTATGCCAGAACTAATAAATTTACTGGGAATAAGCCATATTTTACATATAGAAACAGCATGAATCTAAGAAGGCAACTTTGTTATAAGGACCTTAAAATTAAAAGTATAATATCTTCTAGGGGTAGGTGTGGAACACTGCCATGTTACAATTGTAGTTGCTGTAATAATATTTGTAACCTGATAGAATTTGAACATCCAACAACTAAATATAAATTTGATATAAGGTATCAAGCAACATTTAACGCTTCATTAGTTGTCTATTTAGGTACATGTATAAGATGCACATGTTTCTATGTAGCAAAATGTTCAAGACGATTAAAAATTCAAATAATAGAGCACAAGTCTGATATAAGAAGAAATGTGATAACAAATGCCTTAGCTAGACATGTTAATGAATATGGTGATACACATGTTTTCATATTTAAAGTTTTAGAAGTTGTTTATAGGAATATAAGAGGCGGAGATATAAATAATAAACTGGACATTCCTGAATATAGGTGGATAACTAGATTAGATGCTAAGTTTCCTGGTTTAAATAATATGGTAACTATAAAACCTCATTTAGTAGAAAAACAAATGCAATATAAGTGATGTAAAAATATGTATTTAAAAATTGCTTATATATAGTAAAAACTCATAAATGTATATATTTTATGTTTTATCAAATGTTTTATGTTAAAGGCTGGATAATTGTTTGTATTATTTTATTGGTTGGCTGTGTCATGTGCTATTATGCAATAAAAGGTATATAATGGGATGTACTTTAAAGCGTGACAATGATAACTGAGGAAGGGTGTATCCCGAAAGCTTTTATCTGGTTTAATAAATTAAGCATTTCTACTACTGTGAACTTTTTTCTTGAATCTATTAACAGTGTTCTTAGTGGTTTGCTGCAACTAATTCATTGATATTTCATCTAATAGTATAAATAAACAGTTAAAAGAAAAAAGACTTTGAGTTATTTCTTTTTTAATACAGTTTAACATATGCTATCAATTTAAGTAGTTCTTACAATCTCAACCAAAAGAGCCTCCCACTTGTCAGGCAAAACTTTAACCTTATTTTAGGGTTAACATTCTGTAATATAGCTCTTTCTGCCTTGTACAGCATGCTTCATAAAATTTGTAACTGCAGGGAGTACACCATATTTAGGAATACATTATCTTAACATCTGAAAGAAGTATTTAAGTGTAACTTCTTCCAAAATAGTGGGTAAACATATTTGCATGTTTTTAAGGACTAAGGCTTAGAAACTGCGTCTTGTAGCCTTTCTTGCAGAATGCAAATATGGAAGCTACTGTATGATACTTTGAAGTGACCATGCACAGCATTAAAAACTGCATTATTTTATAAATGCTATTGTGTTAAATTTTAAAATTCATATGTAGGATTTCTCCCAACTTTGTGTCTTTGTACAGTTCTTGTTAAAATTACCTTTGCTTTCTTACTGTTGTGTTCTTTTATCAAAAAAATATGATTTATACATAAAAATTAAGCACATACTGTCAAACTAACATTATTTCTGTATAAAAATGTTAGTCAAGCTCTATCTTTTGTCAGCTATATCAATGTGGATTGAGTGCTGGACTCACAAGTAAAAATAGACCTTGGTCCACTCCCACATTAACAAATAAATAAAATGTGTGTGAATGTGCGCGCTTATGCGTGAGTGCATGCATAAAAGTTATATGGGGAAAAATGTGCAACAAACTATTTATCTGTGCAATAAAATATAGAGAAATGTATTTATTGTATTTACATTTGTTACCAGGTAATGTCCAACTGGGCTAAAAGCCCATTTTCAGCGGAGACCTGGGTAGAAAAGCTCCATGAGTAAAATATAATAGATAACAATGTATTATAATGATTTACAACTTATAAAATACATGATAAGATTATACAAAGTAAATAAGAAGCAGAGTGTTAAACTAGGTGAATACAACAAGAAAAAATACAAGGTTACAAAAAACTAGTTAAAAAAAGAAACTACTATATAACTGTGCACTGAAATATATAAGTATGATAGAGGGAATGTAACGACACTAGTCAGGATTAGTGCATGGACAGATCCAATGGTTGGTGAAGTATTGTCTGAGACTTTGCTTGAAAATGGTGGTGTTTTTAAGTTTGATCAAATGCTGAGGCAATTGGTTCCAAAACCTGGAAATTTTGTTAGAATAGAGTGAGTTACCAAAAGTGTTTGCAGATTTAGTAACTTTTAACATAAGTTTATCAGAGGATTGAAGGTCTCTAGGGTTAGTATTAGATTGAATTAAGTCTTTTAGAGAAGAACAGGAATCAAGTTTATAAAAAATGTTGTGAACAAAGGCAAGTTGGTTTAGTTGTAGCAAACTGGGTAGTTCAACCCAGTTGAGCTTTTTTAGGGTAAAACAATGGTGCTCCCTATAGGGTACGTTAGCTGCACATTTGGCTATTTTATTATAGCACAACTCAAGTTGAGTGAGTTCAGCTTTTGTAAGTTGGTAAAGATCTGTGATAAGTACAGGAGAGTGGAGAGAAGAAATGATCTGGCTGAAGCTAGTCTAGGGTCATCTGTGAGATAGGAGTTGGCTCTATAGAGGTGACCTAGTTTTATATGAACTTTTAAAATAGTTATTGCTATATGTTTGTCAAATTTTAGTTGATTGTCTAGTGTGACACCAAGAAGTTTGGTGCTATCTACTGGTTCAATAAGAGTTTGGTTTGAAGAATAAATGGTAAATGAAGGGTACTTAGATGCTGACATGTTTTTGGAGAATACCATGAGTTTAATTTTTTTAGGCTTGAGAATGACTTCATTATCTGCCAGGTAGGCTTCCATGTCATGCAGAGCTTGTTGTGTTTTTTCTTGGAGTTCAAGGGAGGTGAGAGCTGAGCAGATGAGGGAGGTGTCATCTGCAAATTAAATAATGGTAGCAGATTTAGTAGCGGTGTGCAGGATATTAGTAAATATGGGAAAAAGAAGGGGGCCTAAAATAGAACCTTGAGGTACGCCTACTGAGACAGAGAGTAGAGGAGAGAGATCATTAGCCAATTTGGTAGCTTGTGGTCTGTTGGAGAGGTAACTATGAAACCAGTGAAGGGATGTGAAACTAAGGTTATATGCAGCAAGCTTATCAAGGAGTTTTTGATGAGAGACAGTGTCAAAGGCTTTTGACATGTCCAGAAGGACTGAAGAGACAAAGAGGCCTTTGTTTTTAAGGAGGTTAATAGTATTAGTGAATTTAATTAAGGCAGTACCGGTACTGTTCTTGGGCCTGAATTCATGCTGTGAATAGGAAAACATATTGTTATTCATTAAATAATCAGTGAGTTTTTGGCTAGGGGAGAGAGAAGAGCAATTGGATGATAGTTGAAAAGGTCAGTAGAATGCCCACCTTTATGAAGTGGTATGATGTGACAGATTTTCCAGATATAGGGGACATAGCCCTCAATGATGAAATGATTAATTAGTATTGAAACAGGATAGCAGATAGATGAAGCAGCTAATTTTAAAAATTAATTTTGAGAGTTAATCAGCAGGAGGAGATGAGGGTTTAAGCTTGGTGAGAAGCATTTTGATAAAGCTAGTTTGGACTCTTGATGCAACTGGTAAGAAATACGTTTCACAAAAATTCATCAGTAAAATGAAAGAAAAATCCAAATTCCATGTAAATAAAGAGCTGGTGGCAATAACCAGCAAGACCAGACAACATGAGTCAAGGTAATACCTTTGAATGAATGGGGAACCAAAAACAAAAGAAGCATACAACAGTCATCACTGACAGGGTGATCACATAGTACATCATAAAATTAACAGCCTAACTAAAGGAAAGCTAGTTTAAAACACACAGAAATGAAGGCAGATTGTTTTTAAATGTAGACTTAGGCACACGTGTGCACATACATTGGTGTATGCAGTTCAGTTAGCCAAGAGTCCGCAGTGAGGAGCCCACTGTAGAGCAGCTGTCTTCAGTAAGTTAACAGGAAGGAGGGTAGTAAAACTGGTGTATGCACTTCAGTTAGCCAAGAGTCCGTAGTGAGGAGCCCACGGTAGAGCAGCTGCCTTCAGTAAATTAATAGGAAGGAGGGTAGTAAAACTGGTGTATGCACTTCAGTTAGCCAAGAGTCCGTAGTGAGGAGCCCACAGTAGAGCAGCTGTCTTCAGTAAGTTAATAGGAAGGAGGGTAGTAAAACTGGTGTATGCACTTCAGTTAGCCAAGAGTCCATAGTGAGGCGCCCATGATAGAGCAGCTGTCTTCAGTAAGTTAACAGGAAGGAGGGTAGTAAACTAACAGTTAATGAAGCAGTGACAAGTAATATGAAGGAGGTAAAAATATTGCAGAGTATAAGAGAGTTTATAAAACACTAAGCATACACATGGTAAGAACATACCACCCAAACACCGTAGATGATCTGAAAGTGTGTTTTGTCTTCTGTGCTGAAGGGTAAAATAAATGTGTGGTTTTATTCTAAATCATCATTAAGTATGTTGTGATCATGAAATGAAAATGAGGGGGTTTATGTTCCTTGCAGTGTATTGCTGTGTGAACTTCCATAGCACTGTCTAGTGTTTCCAGTGTCTTGTTTAGATTGATGTTATGTTTGCCAGGGTCAGGATGTAAAGGTCATTGTGAGTATTGTATGGCCATTAAAACAGAGAATATTCATTTTTTAAAAAAAGCTCAGTGCACAATATTTTGTAGAGCTGAAGAAAACTCTGAGAATCTGGCACAGTGGCATCCATTTTAAGTATTCCTTACACAGTACAGATACGGGATTTTGTGTCATTTACACAACACAGGTAGCAAAAATAGCATGCATTAGAAAAACAGTTGCATTTCTTCATTGTTTTAACAGAATATTTGTGCTTAAACATACCTGAGAATGCCGAAGAAGTTCCTGGTTACATTTTGATAGTGTTTTTTTGAAACAGTGCAGCAACACACATCTGCTTTGGCAGCTTTGAATGTTATTACAGAGCTTCCAGCAGTAAACTTAACAAAAGTGTGTAGGGGGTTACACTGCATTTTAGTGGAGTTTCTCCAATAAATGTATGGAGACAGAAGGTATAATATTAAATCCCTCCTCCCTGCACTTTGCTCATTTTTTCTAACCATGATATTTTGCATGGTACAAAGGTGACTGGATCTATGTCTTATTCTGGAAAGATGTGTAGTTCCTGGTGTTCAGTCCTTGGGCTTCTCTTTATACTAGCTATTGTTGTTTCAACAGTGTTAAATGCATTTCATGCCATTTCAGCTCACTCCACCCTCCTGGTGCTGCTCTTCGTCTTTTAATCTGGACCAAATTGTAGCACAATGGCTCATCATCAGCATGATATCACATTGGTAATATATCTAATTCATAATGATGGGCTCTGAGGTTCAATGGTGACTTCAGGAGACTGTTACTATGGAATATGCATGCTATATCCCCCTGTCTGCTTGACTTTTCTCCAGGTACTGTGGTCTCACCCAAAACCATGCTTGTTGATAGCATACACTTACTTGCCTATACTATTTAATCTTGCCTTTGTGGCCTTGATTTTGAATAAAAGGTGTCCAAAGCCCAGCCTATGTACTAGACTAATAGATGATAAATAAAAATAAAATGATACTAGGCAAAACTATTTTAACTGTGATGGCTGCTTATCTTTTCCTTGATTTGGGTAATATTAGCTTTTTCTGTGGCAAACTACTTATAGAGACTGAAGAACTTCACTTTTGCTGTTGTAGTCCTTTCTGATAAAAAAAGCTTGAATGGATTGAGAATCACTCGCTGCCTCCCCCATCAGTGTTATGAAGCAGTACATACCAATCTAAATCCTTCATGTAGAGCTGTTTAAAATACGACTACCAATGCTACATCTTATGCTTTAGCAGCACATCACCCTGTCATTGAGTGATTTGTGTCACATGATTTTTAAACTCTTCCTGTCAGGACAGCAAGCATTGCTGGATGGATGTCAAAATACAATAAAAACATAGTATGAATTCAAAACCAAACAAAAAAGGCCCAAGTTGTGAAACACACTCTTGGACAATGAAAACATTTTATCTATGTGTCATTATACCCCTTTTAACTAAATGTACAACTCCAAGGTCACCGTACCTCACAGTAGGAAGAATACTCCAAGATACTACAAACTCGAACTTAGTATATATTCCTACTTTGCTTTTAAAGACCCTAAATTCTGAGCGACTCAGTTGAAGTCCTCTTTTTAAAGGAAGATTTCTGTGCTTCTCTGATATGCAGATTTGTCTTAGTAGAATTCTGGTACTCAGTGACTTTAAATTTAATCTGAATAGCTATTATCCCCCCCCCACACACACACACACACACACGCACAGACACACACACACTTTCCATTAAGGAAACACTATCTAATAAAAGTTTAAGTTGAGCTTATTTATGCTGATGGTGTGTACAATGATTTTTAGATACATTTGTTATATTTGTGTATATCTTGTCCCTAACACCATGTTCTTCTGCTCATTAGCCCCTTGAAACCACTCTACCCTGTTATGTCTGACATCAGTGATGATGTAATAAGTCAGAATGAAATGAGGTAAGACAGCAAGAAAAGAGGAAGTGAAGTAATTGAATTCCAGTATAGGTCATGTCTTGAACTTAGCCAAAGAGATGTTTCTTCCAACTATAGGATTTATAACTGTCCAGAACGAACATTTTGGGAGTCTCTTTCACCTTTTTCCATAACTCTTGACACAATACCAGCACTTTTTTCCTAAGTTTGTTCCTTATAATTTAGTCTAAGATGCATGAAAATTAGTGTAAATTTTGATATATACTCAGTGCCAATTTAAGGAAAAACTCAGCCTTTCACTTTCTTTCCTCCCTTCTCATGTGTGGGATCATTTCATTTTATAGTCTTAAGTGCTAGAAAAAAAGGTCTATCTGTAGCCCAAGTTTAATTTCCTCTATCTGGACATTTTTATACATATTTGCCACATTCAGTTCCAACCAAAACTATGTAATATGTACTCGCTGCACTCCAGTAATATATCATCACTTTCAGTTCCAGCTTTGATGAAAACAAAGATAATTTTATATATCTTTTTGTTGACTGGGTTAGTTCCACTAGGCTAGTGGCCTCTTTTCAAGGGAGACCCAAGGTGGTATTTACACTGCTAAGGAGAATTTGGCGATGGCATCAGGAAATTTCATTTTTTTTTTTTTTTATAGGTGCTGTGTGATCTTCTATATCCACCATCTACCTACAAATCACATGGATAATGCCTGAGTTTAACACCTCACCCAAACGATGACACACTCAGGAGTGCAACACCCCCCTGTATTGTCACCAATCTCTCTACCTATTGTGGGAATAGAACCCACAGTCTACTGCACCATAGATGAATATGCTATCTGTTGCTCCACTACATTTCAAAAATTACTTACAGACAAGGTTTTTCATATTGCACTTCCTATAAGTTTTCCTATTTTTCTTAAAAGTCACAACTGCTGCTTTGCTTGATTTTTTCCTCTGTGTTTTAAAAGTTGATTATACTACCTGAGTTTTCAGTTATTGCAGTTTTCTTTTTACACTTCAGAGAGTTACATACATAAGATCTCTTGTTTTATAGTTTTGCTTACCTTTGGAAATATGTCTTCCTGTAGAACCCCATGTCAACAATTCATCTTAGTAGTATTTCAGTCATAAAGACTTTCTTCCAAAAAATGGAAATGCCTGGATTTGAGTATTAATTTGGGCATATATACAAATCAATCATCCTAGTTACGTATTTAAACAGGAAGTTTCATATGGCATACATTTTCACTTACACAGTACCCAATTGCCTCTTTACTTTTGCAGCTGATATGCTTTCTCACAAAAAACAACTCCTGTTTATTATATTTTTCCATTCTAAAGCAAAGCCTTATCAGAAATCAGCTGGAAAGTCCAATGCAAAAATGCTGCTTTAAGAAAGAACAAGAACAAATGTACTTCAAACAAACACATACTCAGTAGAATAAATTAAACAGTATTTATATTAACATCAGGGCAAGTGTTACACATAGGCCATCTAGGCAGCCTCCTACAGCAATGCTCTTCTAGAGATGCTCTTCCACTTTTATTTACTCATTTTTGAGGCAATAAAACAGGGCATTTGGTTGCTGTAAAAAAATAAATGCTATATCCTAAATACTTTATCCCATGCATGTGTCTCCTCAAATTATCTATGATATGATCCTAGTTAGCATATAATTATTGACCATTAAATGGGTAAGGCCAATCTCTAACCAAATGGGAAAGGTTAATTTCATCATAAAAAGGGAAAATGCCTAGGCTTAATATGGTCCGCAAGGGCAGCTGGTCTAGTACTTATCTATGAACCTATAAATAGACATATGCATAAATGTTCCAAGGCACCCCTTGTTAAAAGAAGAAACAACCTCTGCAGGAGTGGAAACACTGGGTGGGAAGGGTTTTGGATAACTTGACAATTCAAGTCATGTGAGACTTGAATTTTGTGAGGTTTCGTCTCTGTGGGTAGGAAAGAGCAAAAACCTCATAACATTCAGCTAATGGCACAATGTGAAGACAGAACCTAAATTTCTATCAGTGGTGAGGTAAGTGTTTTTTTTTTTTGTTTCTTTTTGTTATGCTGATAATGATAGCAAGATATTTTGGGCAATTTATCATTTAATGTCTGTTCTTTACTGAAGAATCGGGACAAAACCAAAAACAATAAGGAAAAGATGGATCTGGGGGGGTGGAAAAAGTCCCCAAATCAGGGGCAAATTTTAAATATTACTCTAATTTACTTTAAAAAGTTAGAAGGACATCAGATATCATCAAATACAGAAAGTAAAGGGCTCTTTGGATAAATCTCTAGAATAACCACTATGTAGTAGCTGGACTGTCAAGGATGTAATGTAGAAACTTGTATGAAGGAAGAAGCATTCATGGGAAATAAACATGCAGTGAGGAAATGGAGTTATATAAATGCTGCTGAGAAAGCCACTTCAAATGAGTAGGAAAAACAGCAACAACAACAACACACCTGTGCAAAGACAGCTCTGCAGACAAAAGAGCATTTCATATCAAAATGCTGGAAATTACTACATATTCACCACCTACATCCAACAGACAGCTGCATGCTATGATATCACAAATGAAGGTTTACTAGTAGACACTCAAAATCTAGTGCTGAGCTCTTTATAGTAACCAGAACTAACAGTACTTTATAGCAAATAGGTCCAAAATACAGGAAACGTTATATTTAAACAACTCAAACTGAAGCAAGTTAACAAGAACACAGTAGCCATCCAGCATGTAGAGCAGTATGGTTATGGTGCCTGGGGGGGGGGGGTGTAAACCAAGGGTACGTATGAAGGGACAGCTGCATCCCTGTGGCATATTATCCACTCAGACTGCCAACTGCAGGAGGTGGGCAATTATTTGAAAATAGTTAGGTCAAGACAATCAGGGAACTTCAGGTATCACCTCAGCTGCAGAGGCTGATCAAAAATAGACTGGGGCATTTTGGATAAGGAGAAGCAACCAATCGGCTCAGCACTTTCCTTTTATTAGAAGCAACAGCTGCTTGAATCTGTTTTTTTTTTCCCCATGTCTTCCATTCATTTAACCATGACAGTTGCTCTGCCAGTGTGATATGAGTGGAGGCCAGCAGCTCATGTGACTACTGTCTGTCACTGTCTGCAGGGACTGAAATGCTCAGGGAGATAGAAAAGTGAGGCAGTAGTCAAAGGCTACAAAACATGCAGGCGTAGCACTGGGGACTGGTTGTGACTAGTGAAAAGCTTGCTTTGTAGTAGCTGAGACTAAGAGCTGAGTGTTTCCTGTGATAGAGAGTTTCTTATCATTTAATTTGCAGTGTGCAGGTGCAAATAACTGCAGTAGGTTTGGTGGGTTGTGTTATATATTTCTTAAAAAGTGAGATTTGTATTTGAAAATGTGAATTATATGAAAATGTGCATATATCAGGGTTCTGTTTGAAAATGCAAACTGTCTAGAAATGTGCCTGGTTATGTCGGCATGTATGAGTGTATAAATTATAATATACAGTGAGAGTAGCCAACCTGGTGACCAGGTACTTTTTTTTTTTTTTTTGCTCTCTCTTCAATTGTTTAATATTTTATTTAAAGAATAAAAGTATGGGAAAATTGATTACAACACACAACTAAATAATTTACTAACAATTATGAGCACTTCTAAAAGATAACTATTTGTAGGCAATTGTAAGTAGTGCTGGATAAGTTATCTTACCTGGAATGCATTAGTAGCATGGTAAAAAGTATCTGGCAAAATCAGACAAAGTTGAGTGGTATTGTGTACAGCTTTAGTAGGACCAGGCCATAAGAAATAAAATTATATATATATATTATATATATATATACACACACATATGTATATGAAAGCATAACCTTCTGTCGAAACAATTAGTCAATCCTACAATGATCCAAACCAAATAGTTGAAAACCAAAACATTGATTTACAAAGGATAAAAAACATATTTTTTGCAAAGGGGCAAGCCCCACCTCCACACTCCACACCCTCCCCTGCTAATTATATATATATATATATATATATATATATATATATATATATATATATATATATATATATATATACATATACTAACACCAAGATTGCACTACAGAGGGGAAAAGGGCATATCCCCTTTTCCTAATGAATCATGATATTGTAGCGGCAAAGCCAATACATTTCAATCAGCTGGCTGTACAAGAAATAGATGACTTTCCATTTTGATGGTAAGTTATTCATTTCACTGAAATTTTATGGCCAAACCCATTTCACTGAAAACTAATTTCAATGAAAACTTTCTCCACAAGAAACACCCCCTTACTTATATATACTAACTCCATGAATGCACAACTGCAGAGAAAACAAAAAAAAAAACACCACACACAGGGAATGAGTGCTCAAGAGCAAACTCGGACATCTACAGATCTGGGTGGTACAATATGATCCTGATCATCGCAATTCAAACATAATGTGCTAGACTCACTTCTCTAACTTGATAAGAAATTATACCATTGCATACTTTCTACACAGTTCTATACACTTCGACATTTTTTCAGTGAAATGGATTCAACCATTTGGGTATCAGTGAAATGATTTTTCAGTGTTATGACAGGGACCCATAAATATATATATATATATATATATATATATATATATGTGTGTGTGTGTGTGTGTGTGTGTGTTTGTGTATGTGTGTGTGTAAACTGCTCATGTGAGAATGAGTGTGCACAAAGTAGGTATAATTGCCGATGCTCTCTGTGGAAGATTAGCACTAGCTGCCTGCTTCTTTTTGCTCATTTTCTGGTTTTGCAATGACTAAAAATAATCTTAAAAAAACATGCCAACACTGGTGGGAGAGCAAACTTCCATAAAAATACTAAAATTCAAGCAGAGAAGAAAGGGAACTAGAATGCAACATGGCTTGAGACAACAACTTTTAATAAAACAGGTGAGCACTTTCATTTCTACTCAAGATGCTTCAGACCATGTTAAAACAGATACAATGCTACTTCTTTAAATACGTTTGGATACAAAGTAACCATTCACATCATTTTTAAACAAACCATGTGATTTGAGTTAGGACTTTAAAGACACAGTCTCATTAAGACCATAATGTTTATCTTGACTGTAGAGTTATAAAACATCGCATCTCCAGTGTTTCAGTTTTATTACTAACATCCCCTAACCTGAAATCATTTAACCCAAGTTGCAAAACTAAGAACACAAAACTACGTCTATCCCCTTCTTGAATAATATGCCTTGCTAATGCATTCCTCTCATCTTTCCTGCGGATGTCATACATAATATCATGCATAAATCTAGTAATAAAACTGAGGGGTGTGAGGATGACATTATTTCTTCTATTTTTTTCTCCCAAATCTTAGAGTAGTGCACAGCTCACTCTATCTTGTGTTGGACTGGTTGCAGCGCGATTGATATCTCTTAAACTTTTCTCACAAACCCAGAACTGTGCACAGAGTTTTTTTCACTTTCCTTACAACCAAATAGCAGATGCATGTACAGGTTATAGCAACAGGTTCAAATATATTCTGTTCTGTTTGTGAGGGGGTATGCTGTATATCTGTATGACAGCAGCAACTGGAAATATACGTCTATGGCCTTTTGGGCCTTAATTGTTTCCCACTTTAACACTAGAGGGGTGTACAAAAAAGGTGTCTTTTTTGAGGACAGATAGGGAGGTTGGTACTGCTCTTGGATATGGTTTATGTTTCTTTGCAAGGATTTGTCTTCTCAGTTTATTGAGAACTGCTACTTTCTCAGCTTTAAATATTAAGCCTTGGAGACAAGTATTTTTTACTTCAAATAAAAAAAAAATAAAAAGTACAAATTAAATTTTTTTTCTTACTCATGATTTTTATTCAGGTTGTCATTGGATGAAACAGAAAAAAAGCAGTAAAATGTAACTCAGAGCATCTATAACACTGTGGCATCATGGTGCCTAGTGCCCCCAAAACCCCCAGTTTAATGCATTTATTTCTACAGTTATTAAAGTATAGCCATGGCCATTAAGGCTGTGTTGAATGGATGCACGATAAAAAGCTAAGTTGAATAATAAAAATTTATGTATTTCCTTAATTGCCATTTTCATTCAAGTAATCACTGAATGAAGAGGTTCTTTAAAAAAAATCTCTGAAATGCACCTAGAACCTCTGTGGCTTCTGGGGTCTTAATACAGTCTTGCCTAGGATGTGTTGAATGAATGAATGACTGAAAGAAAAAAATTGAAGTGTAAGATAAACTGTGGGAAAAGGAAAAAGAAAGAAAACTGGTTGATGTGGATAGTCAGGATTCAGGGGACAAGGGGGCACTGGATGTTGCTGTGGGAATTAGTGAGCAGTAAACAGTGGGGGGGGGGGGCATGGTCCTCTTTTCCTATGCCACCAATTGTCCTAAAGCTAACCCTGATTACCAATAGAAATTTGATGAAACTGGTGTATTTAATGTCATTTTCTAAAGATAACACTATATATTATATGTGACTGCTTTTCTCAGGTAAAGATGTGCATATTTTGGAGAATTTTAATTGTGCACCAGTTTCACAATCAATGTCTTTAATACTATGCTTTGAATACTAGATTAACACATTTTATAGTGCTCCTGGTAGCACTTACATATGCCACTTGAGGTTCTGTGAACTATCTCTGCATTTCTCCTTGAAAAGAATGTGTTTTGTAACAATTCAACCTTTCCAAAATTTAGCGTCTGTCTGTATAAAGATTTGCACATTTGCTATAGTACATGCTATGTATAGTACATCTTTAAAGAAATGCACATACTGCAGTACTTTGGTGGTAACCTAAGCTTGCTTTGGTGGATTTCTGTGTTTGTTTTCTGATTATCATAAAACTATATTAGTCATGTTACTGGATCTTGTCAAAGTGTTACATATTTTTATGGAAGAACTTTGTTTTTTTTTCTGCATGGACCAGAAAAACCATGATGGAATTGTAGGATTATCTTAAGGAACTGCAATAAAGACTGTGGAAAGGCAGTCAATATTTCAGTTATCTGCACAGCTAAATAATACATTTTACTTGTAAAGGCACAAGAAATGGGGAAGGCAGAGCAAGAGACCAGCCACATTTCCATTCAGGCTGGGACTTCCTGTGTTACAGTACAGTAACAGAACGAGGGCACGGTACCTGAATTAACTCTGTAGTTAATTAAAGCGTTCTCCCTTCCTTGACTGAGCTTAGTTTGGAAACGTCATTTTCCACAATTTTTCAGTTGAGTTTTGCAGAATACAGCAATAACTGCAGCTGTGGAACGGATTAATTAATGCTTGGATCTCAGCTGCATTCAGCTCTGCTGATGTAACAGTATAAAATGTAAGTTAATTCAATCTGACATAATGGTGACAACACTTAAAACTCTGGAATAGCTTCAAAGCAGTCTGTGACAGCATGACAATAATAAGGAATAAGATGAACTGGCTAAATTCACTTTGAGGCCAAGCTAATTTTTCTGTATTGTGATCAGGCAATGTAGTATTGAAAATTTGAAAAGTGGAAATGAACATGGCAGGAAAGGAGAACAGTTCCTGAGAGGAAATAATGCTTGTGTTGAGTTTCTTGTGACATTTCTTCTTACCACAGATGAAAATGTAATGAGGTGGGGATTGGAGCGGGATGATTTCCATTTTTTCTTAAGCTGCTTGTGAGCTCAAATCTCATTGGAACTTGGAAAAGGTTAGAAAATGTCCCACGTTTGGCAGGATGAACAAAATGAAGCTTTACTTGTCTTGTACTATAGACTAAATCTGCACATTTACCTGCTGACACTGATTATTTATATAGGGTCTTGGCTCAGCCCCAAAAGGAATGAGTTTTCTACCATATGAAAAAATGACACATTTGTGACCTGCTTTGTTGGTCTCAGGAAATTGCATGGTATAACATAAAAGAGGCAGCTGAAGAAATAGAGCCATAATGGTCTACTAAAACATCTCCCATAAAAGTGTACAGAAGAGGTGTAGATCAAACAGTAAGTAACTAATGGTCATAATTGCCAAACATTATCCTCTTTTAAATCAGTATTTTATTAAATTTAATTTAAAGGACTTATTAAAAAAAAATCAAATATCAGTCTGTAACCATTCAAAGAGATATACAAAGGACATTTTGTTAGCTTTAGATGCAGTGGAAGTCTGTTTTGTAATCTTTTGGTAAAGTGGTAGTCTTGCCTCTCAAGATGCCTATTCATAGGTGGTGGTGTTACAGTGTTGCTGTATTACACCACTGTAAGCAGGCTGTTTTACAGAATAGTGCTGGGAATCCTGGTTTTGGGATCAAAGTTGAGCATCGGTCTTTTGAATTTGCACTCCTGAATGAGTAGCAATAGGCAAACAGTACTCAATGTGATCATTTGCAAAGTACAGAATGGAAGCTATGCAAGTATTAGAGCAATCAAACAATTAGTTTTAAATTATCCTTTTTATAGTGTATCTTCACTGTTTCTATAATCGCATTTACATATGATCATGTTAGCAGTGAAAAATCATAAAATTACAAATGCGGTCAAGCTATGCGCATATAGAATCTTTCAGCTTTTCCCGGTTAGGGGTCGCCACAGCGGAACTCAGTTCCGCTAATGATTGGCAGTAGAGTTTTACGTGCTGGCTTGCCGGGCCTAACGCACAACCTTCAGTGAAGGAACGCCCATTCACGCATGTCGACACACAGAAGACGCTGTAACTGAGAATCGAACGTGCAACGTCTAACTATGAGACAACAACGCTACCGCAGCACCACCACCATCATAAAATGAATATATGTATACATACACATGCACAACTAGACTGTATGTATAGAAATTGAAAGTGTATTCTAGCTAGTTAGATAGCAAAATATTAAAAACATTTGGTGCCAGTGGTGTTAACAAAAGTAAGTAAAATATGTATATTCAGAGGGAATAATGGAAAACAGTGTGCTACAGCGGTCAGTGTGACTGTATCACAGCTCCAGAATGAAGGGTTCCTAACACTGGGCTACTGTGTGCATGGAGTGTGCATATTCCCCAGTGTCCACAAGACTTTATTCTAGATACTGTGGTTTCTTTCTACCTCTTGAATTTATCCTTATGGACTGGATGCTCTAAACGGTCCTTCTACACACCCTTTGCCACTAATCTTGTGGTCGAGCTCAAGGCTAAATAATGTCTCCAATGAGAGTTTGTTCATTTAACCTGTAAGCTAATGAGTTAATAAACAAAATAAACAAAGGTTATAAATGAGTTTGTCTAGCAGATAGGTTAATTATGTGAAAACATGAAGGAAGGGAGTACAGAAAGAAGTACTAGAATGAGAACGTACTATATAAAGGGGAAACATGCTAAACATTTTCATAAAGGGAATGGTCACCTGTAGGTGGTAGCATGGTAGTCACCACAAAACTCAAAAGAGCTGAAGGATTCTGTTGGAAGATGGAAAGGGAATGTGTTGTACATAAATAATCATACAATGTAGCCGATGAAAAGAATCAGACGTAGACACCTGGTTTGGCACCTATGTTTCTACTGGACACAGGCTCTGGCTTGTAAATATCTTATTTCCCATGTCTGTGCTTACACTTATCTAGGGTACCAGAACTTGTCAGAGATTTGGGATGCCTTAGGCCCTTGTTATCATTAGCTTACTATATACCTATGAATCTAAGAGGCAGGGGTAGTAGGGGGTGGTAAAATAACAGTGTAGCATAAAGATGATGATGGCAAATGCCTACCACACTAGCTGCAGTTTTTCAAAAAGAAGGATTGTGTTCCTTCACCACAGGAGCCATTCCAGTGATCTTTCTTACTGACAGCCAATAGAAATGTTTCTCTGTAATCTAAGATGGAATCTTGTTCTAGTGAAAGAAGAGAGGCCTGTTGTTCTGGGCCCACTGGGGTAGAAAAGGATCTCCAAATATCACCTGGAAAAGATAAGCACATCAGGACACATCAGGACACTTTACTGTTGGGGTTGTCAAAGTACTGGGTCGTAAAGCAAATGAAATGAGGAGGACAATGTACCCCACCAGAGTGACCATCAGGCAGTCTGCTTCCTACAAAATGGTTAGTCTTTGAGTAATGAAGTGGGATAAAAACAGAATTATTGTTTTACTGCTAGAATTAACAAGAAAGAAAGAAAGAAAGAAAGACAGTGAGTTAGCCAAACAGTTTCAGGGGAACTTGGACAGTTCAAGAGTTTGTCCAGTAGTCCAAACCTGCTTGTAAACTCTTTCACAGCAAAAAAGCAGAAACTCTGAAAATGATTCTGCTTTGTGGCCAGTTAAAGGAGAAGTATACAGACATAAGCATTTGGTTACCTAAGGTTGGGATCATCTGCATACTTCTCAAATGTCCAGATTTTTGCAGACTGTCCAGATTTTTGCCTCATACTTTTAACCTGTTGCTCATAAAATATATGCTTTTCTGGTAAATCACTGGGATGATCTGAAGACTGAAGTCAATAAACAATGACATATATTTGAGGTTTCAGACTTCATATCCTTCAGAAAATCCATGCTAATACAAACATTATTATTGTAGTTTAGAAAATCAATATTTAAAATCTGTCCCTATTTTTGGGCTTTTGTCCCTGCTTATGTAAGGCTTTGTCCAGATTTCCTGCACTCAGAAGTTGAGAGGTATGCTAGAGTGCTTTTTGTTGGGGAAAATTGCCTAAATCACAGAGCTTGCCTAAGTTGAAAAGTATAAGTAAATGATAATAGTTGCCTTAAAGGGGGAGGAATAGGGGACACCCAGAAATGCATTAAGATGAAAACTGGTTGGTACCATTAAGTGGGTTCTCAGTAGATCAAAGGTGAAGTTTGGCTAGTTTTCAAGGATCAACTAAGAGTTGAGAGATGAAGATGATATGTGGAGGATTACACTTTGTTTTTGCTATGGACTATGTGAGTACCTAAATAGTTTAGAAGTGTACAGAATTTAGCCTAGAAGAGCTTGAGCTTATCACTGCACAGAACAGGTAAATGTGGAGTGACTTAATTTCAGGCTTTAAGGACTAGCTTCACATAAAACTCCAGATAAAAATATAGTATTTCTGCTAGAGGTCAATTTGCTCAAAACAAGCCACCATACTTGATAAGGCAAGCATTCAGAGTAATATAAATAACTTACTTCCACTGTGGTACCTTTGATGTTGAGTTTGCACATCCTTCATCAACATAAGTTTTTATAAGTGGCTCCAGTTCCCTTCCACATCTGAAAGGCACATGGTTAGGGATATTGATTATGTTCTATTGCTTTCAGACACATGTGCTGTGTGTCTACGAGTGTGGCTGTGCTAAGCAATGGGCTGTGGTTTCAGGATTGTTTCCTCTCTGATGCACATCGTTTGCAAGCATAAGATCCAGTTTCCTCTCACACTGCAATGGATAAAATATTTATAGAAGATATATAACTGGAATGGTGCATTTCTGTGTACGTAGAGTAGCAGGGTGCAATGTCCATCCAAGCCTGAAGTCCAAAGGTGTAGCAGTGGATGGCACAAGGGTGTGTTAAGTCACTTCACCAAAGAATTAGACTGACACACACAGACACACACACACGCATAAACACCCACAGATGCACACACAGATACCACACACATACATGTACACACACACACACACACACACACACACACACACACACACACACACACACACACACACGCACGCACACACACCCTAATGCACAGACACCACACACATACATTTATGTACACACACACACACACACACACACACACACACACACACACACACACACACCCTCACGCAGACACCACACACATATACTCACATACCCACACTCACACACTCATGCACAGACACCACACACATACATTTATGCACACACACACACACACACACACACACACACACACACCGTCATGCACAGACACCACACACATATACTCATACACCCACACCCACACACTCATGCACAGACACCACACACATATATGTATACACACACACACACACACACACACACACACACACACGCGCGCGCACAGTATGCCAAATATCCAGCCCTTAGTAAGTTCTGTCTAATAGCACATTGACATGTTTTCTGCCAGGTATGACTGTCACAACTGCTTGTCCTTAATAGTCTTCCTGACATTTCAGGAAAAGAGGCTGAGAAGTACCACTCTTGGATAAATTTAGCTTGTATGTTACTTATTTTCACAAATTCAGCTTACACAATCTCTTTTACCCATTTGACCTAATCAGAAATGTTATAACTCTTGTAGGAAAACAAGATCATTGTTCCATGGATGTCATCTGTTCTGGCTGTTCCGCTATCTCCTAATATCACAATCTCATTAAGAAAGCTAGCAGAGCCAAAAATAGCAAACAAAAATATGTTACAAATTTTACAAAGTAGTTAGCTGTGACTTCCTTGATTTCTTAAAGAAGAATTGTGAACATTTTCTAACACACTGCTAACTATAAAATCAGTTCTAAATAGCATATTATTATTTTATTTTGTTTTATTGTATGTGTATTTTTTAGCAGTGCTCTGTTTCTTTGTGTAGTTTAGTTGCATGACTGCATGATTTATTTTTGCACTGCATAAGATGCCATCTTAAAAGTGTGTTATATAGTCTGAGTGCAGTGGCATCACTATGTGTTATTCTCCTATGTTTGGGTTAACTGTCATACATGACATTCATTCTACAGTTATATTTAACACTGCACTATAAGTAAGGCAGTTTTCACTCTGTTGCTCAATGTTTGCTGGCATTATCAGAATCTGGGCCAGCTTTAACAAATTCAGAGTCCAATGTGAGACATTTTATGGGCTCCCAAGCCACAGCTATAACCACCCCCAACCCCCACCCCCACCACTAACACCAAAGCTTACTGGACATTTTATTTCAGAATAGGTATCAACAGTTTATCCTATTATACTAGTAAGAGCAAAACATTATCTGTATTTTAGATTATACAGTAAACTCTCAGTTAATCAGAACTCAAGCAGCCAGCACTCTGAAGTAACTGACAAAAAATCAAGGAAATACAATTTTCATTTGTTTCACTTTCTCTTTTCCCCCCTGCAGAAATATATCTTAAATTTTTAGAGTTTTAGAGTTTTAAAAAGGAAGGTAGGAATAAATTCCCTCTCTCTCTAACCTGAGAACAAGTGAAACCAAACAAATAGCACAGGGTACAGTATTAGTCAGGTCTATTTTAATAGTAACTCTGAAGTTACCAGAAACTACAGTTATCCAGCATTTACCAATCCCCATGGGTGCTGGTTAACTGAGAGTTCACTGTATTTTGAAAAAAAAGAATGTTAAAGCAAAACTGCACTGCAAATAATGCTGCATTCTGTCCTATCACCATCCCCTGTGCTTGTCCCCCAATTTGTTATGTCTACCCCTTCATCCTGTATATTTTTTCCTATTTTTTCTTTATTGTTTTCATAATGATGTACAGCCCTGTTAGAATCTCCCAAACACATCATGCAAGAGCTGGACTGCATTGGTGATGTGATGAGCACTGGTGAGGTGGTGAGGACTGGTTTGGTCGCAGTGGGACAATGTAATCAATATGGTATTCTGAAACATGTTAAGAGCTCTTCTGAGGAGCAGAAAACATTCTGGGAACATCAAATACTGCATTTTTTGTTTATTTATTTATTTATCTAATCCTTTATTAACCAGGCAAATTAGTTACTTGCAAGGAATCAAACCAATAAGCCATACCTGTTTCAAAAAGTATAATACAAGCAATATTAATAAGAAGTGTCAGGCAAAGAAATTACGCATTCTTCAGCATGGACTTCAGCAGAATAAAACAACCAGCAGGCAATGCCTTAATAATATATACAAAGTCATTGATAAATTAGCCACCCAAAGGCTTTCTTTTCACAATATATTTAATTGTGATGATTTCGATAAGATTTGACCAATCAGTAGGTGCAAGCAAGCAACAACTACCAGTATGGAAAAATGGGAAAAAGGGAGTGGTGGATGGATGTCTAAAAAAATAAATAAATAGTTAGGTAGATAGAGGAAAGAGATAGATAGATAGATAGATAGATAGATAGATAGATAGATAGATAGATAGATAGATAGATAGATAGATAGATATTCTCATGCACATTTATATGACACTTTATGGAGCTGTACAGAATCAATATAAAATACATTGATACTAGCAGTTCAAAAGACAACTATCCTGAAAAAATAAAGACTCAAAAACTAAGCAATTGAAAAATGAAAAACATTTTCCTGTCTTGACTGCTAGACCCAAACCCGAGCGCTGCTCAAAGACCACATTTGTCTGAAAAGTGATATTTTAAAGAAAGGATTTTCTGTAAGTTATTGTGTAGACTTGTGAGCACAGTTAGGGTTAGCATGCATGAATAAGATGATTAGGAGATCATTCGCCCCCACTACTGCACCGTACCCACTAATGCATCATACCCACTACTGCACCGTACCCACTACTGCACCATACCCACTACTGCACCATACCCACTACTGCACCGTACCCACTACTGCACCGTACCCACTACTGCATCGTACCCACCACTGCACCATACCCATGCTTGTTACCTTACAAAAAACGTTTCTGTGACAGCATCAGAAAGAAGACAATCAGACACATAAACAAGTACCATCAAACATATACAATGCTAAATCTACACCCTAAGCTAGTCCTTACTCTAAACCTAAGCAGCAAACATTTGCACATACTTAACATATCCATCAACATTCTGTTGAACAGATGCCCTTTGACAAAATCACATGCACACACACACACTACAACCCATCCACATATATAATCCTTACTGTAACCCTCATCACAAAACATTAATGCACACAAAATACAAAATCTAGGCCCTTATTTACACTAACTCTAACCCTAAAATCACACACTTGTACACTCTCCGACTCCAACCCACTTTTACTTGTAAAACAAACCTTTGAACTTCTGGCTTTCAAAAAAAAGTCAACAAAAACAACATTCCATGAGCGGGCCATGCTGGGCACACTGTCCAACAAACTGCATTATGACAGAGACTCAGACAGATATATATATATATATATATATATATATATATATATATATATATATATATATATATGAGTGGGTGACCTTGCTGTGCCCACTTCTAGTTCCCCGGACCATTCATCTTTTTTCCCTGATACCTCTGGTCTTGACCACACAGCTGTTAGGAAGCAGGGGTTAGACATATCCTCTGCAGCTGTCGGGGTCCACTTAGTGTGAAGGGAGACCCACTCTTGTCAATTTATAGAGAGGGGCAGAGAAGGTAAGAACATTGTGCCCACCCTGGGGGAAGCTGCTGCTGCCATTATTAATCCTGTTTGCCACAACTTGTCTGTCAAAAAGAAACAGAAAACTCAACATGTGTCTTCTGCTGCACCAGTTTCACTGGGAAGGACTAGTTTATTAAGTCCGGTTCATGGCCTTGTCCATACTGTTGGCACTTCTTATTAGATGGTCTCTGGTAAAAGAAAAAAGGGATTCCTGTTTTCCAATTCAAGAAATTGAATCTGGAGAGGAATGTGATGCGACAGATACTGTTTTTTCTCCTCAGATTTCTGACTCAGACCCCTGAATGTGCCAGTATTTTTGGAGTAAGAACACTGCAGTTTCTCAGTCCCTCAGAAACTACTATGAAATGTTGCAACTGGAATTCCCAGAACCTCCTTCCATCCCACAGTGCTGTCAGCATTGGAGGATGTGTTTTCACAGCCTGTGTTTTTTGTGATAGCCAGCCTGCTGCACATACAAAAGCAGGTAAAATGTACAAAGTTTCTCAGTCTTTCACATTTTTATATACTCATCCCAAACCTGACCAAACAGCTATAGGTTTACATAATCTAATTGCTGCCACACATTTTGTTAATTCTAGTCCTTTCCCTTCTGACAAGGATGGTAAAGCAATTATTAACAAGGGCACAGGTAACACAGGTAATCTACAAACTTTGGGCCCAACCCATTTTGGATTCATTAAAGGTATATCATGCCCATTAAACGTGTCTGATGTCTTCAAGAAATATACCAAATCCCTGGACAAGGGAAAGACAGTGCATACCACCTATCTTGACCTAGCCAAGGCATTTGACATAATCCCCCACTCAGGTATTATTCAGAAACTCTCTTAATAGGGAATTAACCCCTGCATTTTGAGATGGGTAGCCAAATGGCTCACCCACAGGACACGTGTCAAAGTGGGTGACTTCACCTCTAGCAAAAGACTAGTCACCAGTGGAGTACCACAGGATTCTGTGCTGGGCACCTTACTGTTTAGAATGTATTTCTCAGAAGCCCGGAAAAACTTGGATAGGCTGTGGCTGACCACATTTGCAAACAATTGCAAACTGGAAGCAATCACTGAGTCCCCCACTGATAGTAATATACTGCAGATAGGGTTAACACAGACAATTGATTTGTGCCAAAGCCACAGATTAAAAATAAATGCAAAAAATGCATTATTATTCCCTTTGGGAAAGCTGCCATCCCTGCTAATTGCATTATAGACAGCATCCCCCTAAGTGCAAACCCAGTGGTATGTGATCTGGGTACTCAGGTTGATAGCAATCTGAACTTTGATCAACACATATCCACAGTAGTAAGGAAATCCTTCTATGTTGCACATTTTATAAGTGGAACTACATCTAAGGATGTTATAATTCCATGATAGTCAGTCATCATCAGAACAATAATTGAATACAATGCTGCCTTTTGCATGTACCTCACAAGACACCGGAAACAACTGGAGAGACTACAAAGAGTTCTCACCAAGAAATTACATGGTACACAAAACAAATCATATGTTGAAAGTCTGAAAACTCTGTCACTGTATTCTGTCTCCTACAGGTTGCTAAGGGGTGATCTACGCCTGGTTTACAGGACAGTGTCTGACCCAGCTCTGAGTGAACAGAATCCCTCTCTGACCCTCATCAAATGCAACCTAGATCAATGGATGGGTAACCACAAATTCACCCCTGGAGTGGTGCTATGTCCCTCCTGGCAGAGAAAATTGGTATTAACTAGCATAGACCCTTACCTCTGTGAACTTGACTCACCTAACCACTGACAATTCGGGAAACTCAGGATAAATATAGCTAGGCTTGTAAGGGCTCTTGGGCCATCAGCCTAGTAATCTTTTATGAACTTATGAACCTATAAGTCTGGGAAAAAATTGTATGATTCTGCAACTTTAATATTTAGAATTTTAAACTGTCAGGATCATACGTTAAAAGTTTATTCTGACTAATTGCAAGAGTATGAGAAATGCTTTATCTAAAGTTCCCTTCTGTGAGGAAAAATCTGCTTTTTGTCAATAACTTTCTTCAATTTGTCAGGTCACAACTCTTTGCTTAAAGTGTGTTTATATCTCTGTAGATACAACATCCAGGGCTATTGCCACCAGTACTGGGTTTGTCTGGGTGCATTCTCAGAACCTCCTAGAAGATGATAAAATGAGATTTTAAATTCAGCTTTGGATAGATATTTAGTTTATGGACCCTCTGCTGCAATATTTTTCAGCCCTCCTTCAAAATTAACAAGGGATTTTCTGCTCCCTCATCCAGTTTTGGCAAGAAACAGAATGAACCATCTCAGCAAAATGTTGGTGAGCATTAAAAAAACAATGGTAAGGAGATTACAAAAAGAATGCAGACCCCCCCCCCAAAGTAAGGGCAGTCAGATAAGTCACAACAACTGTACAAGGGACCTTGCCTGTCCACATCCACCCCACCCCTCCCTGGCAGCCCCTTATCCCTTCCAGAAAGCATGGATCTCAGTTTCTGTCTTTGGCAATAAGTTGTTTCAGACAAATGGATTCTTAGACTGATTCAGCAGGGTTACAGATGGCAGCAGGAAGAAATCCCTCCTTCCCAGGGAATTATTCCACATCCACCAGCCCAAACTCCTCTGTTTCCTCCTATCCTTCATCACATGTCTTCTCATGGAGTAATAACAGTTTCTCCTTCTTAGGTGGAAAGAGTTTTTTCTTTTTATTCAATAATGTTTCTGGTGCCAGAGAAAGAAAATATCTGGAGACCTGTTATGGACCTTTCTTTCCTAAACCAGTATGGGCTAGTGCCCAAGTTCAAAATGCTTTCACTCACAACCAGTTACCCCTTCTTCCTTATCTGAGTGCTTTGTTAACTATAGATTTAGAAGATGTTTGTACTATTCATTCAGACTTCTGATGTTTCTTAAGGTTTTATATGTCTGGATTACATTATATGTTCTCTGTCTTACCCTTTGGACTATCCACTGCTCCAATAGTGTTCACAAAGTGTCTAGCTTCAGTTATAGCCCATTACAGGCTACAGGGTATGTGTATTGTTCCATAGTTAGATGACGTGCTTATGTTTGCAGAGTCTTTTTCAAAGTGTCAGGAATCTCTTGTCAGGAATCTCTCTCTCTCTCTCTCTCTCTCTCTCTCATGAGACATCTCATACACACGCTGGGTGTTCTTACAGAACATTCAAAAGTCTGTTTTGACTCCATCACACAGGATTGTATTCCTGGGGTATCTGCTAGAACCCTCAGTACAAAGAGTTTTTCTTCTACAGGAAAAAGAAGCTCTATATTTAGATCTGTTTGTGGGGCTTTCCAGTTGGGCTTCAGTCACTGCGAGGGAATAATGAGGATTCTGTGTCTCATGGCATCCATGAGTCTCATGAAACCTCTGGTGAGACTCCACATGAGAAAAATACAGTGGTATTTGAAATCACTTTGATCCCAGTAATGGCACCCATCATATTTTCAGAATCCAGTTATGTGGTTGGTGGGAAGAGAAATAACTTGGTGGAAAATCAAATATCCCTAAATCCAAGTTTCTCCTTCTCCCCTCCTGCTCCAAAGCAGTCATTCACCACAGATGGCTCAGACATTTCTTGGAAAGTTGTGTCAAGGGGGACAAAATTGCAAGGTATCTGAGACAACATAGACATACACAAGCACTTAAATATAAAATAGATTCATGCACTTATCACACAACTCAGCTCTCTAAATCACCTATATTATCCAGGACCACTTCAACTTGTTATGGAAAGTACCACAGAAATGTGGTACATAAACAAGCAAGATGGAACATCTCACCTGCTGTGCAGACTAGCATAGACATTAGCATGGGATATAGCTTTATGGCACAATATTTACAGCTTCCTAAATTCTGACACAACAAAACTATGTGGCAGACAAGTTGAACAGGACGAAGACAGAACCTCATGAATGAAAACTAGGTCAGAGCATCTTCCAAGATTTGATACATCTGGGGGGAGTTCCTCAAGTAAACCATTTTGTCTCCTTTCTTATCAATCAGCTAGCAAATTTTTGCTCCAGGACTCCCTGCAAGAAGGTCTGGAAGACAGACGTCTTTTCTTTTTCTTGGAAGAAATGTTCCTGTATGCTTTACTACCCTTCCCATTGACATTCAGGGTATTTATGAAGATTCAGAAGGAATCCCCCAAGATAATTGTGGTGACTTTCTTCTGACCCAAGCAACAGTGTTTCTCCCTTCTTTTGGACTTGGCCTGAGACAATTACCACAAACTTCCTCACTGACTGTATCTACTCACAGAAGAACAGGGATGTTTGATACATCCTAAACCCAAACTTTAACTGATTGCCTAAATGATAGCCTCTTAATACCTTTTAGGAACATATTTACTGAGGACATGCAACCCATACTAATGGAGGCAAGAAAGATTGTTACTAGAAAATTATTGTAAGCAAATGTAAGGTTTTCTACGTGGTGTCATTCAGGGTAGTGTTTCAAAGGTTTTACAATATTCATGAGTGTTACTTTTCAATAGACTGTGTCTTACCTCTCTAACAAGGTTAATTTTTTGGCCATTTCAACATGTGTACCACAGGAACAGGGTTACATTAAGTACAAATCCTTCTTTTATGCCTAAAGTGATATCCGAGTTTACTTCAAGTCAAACTATCCATCTCACTGTGTTCAACTCTGAACCCAAAAATGAGGTAATTGGATACTATATACCTTAGATGACCACAGACAACTCAGGTACTATCTTGACAGTACAAAATCTTTAAGCTCTTCCAACCAATTGCAAAGTTCTTGTTATGGTAACAGAAAGGGTCAGTGTTAGTCAAAACAGACTATTACATTTTGTTTTTATTACCACAACAAAACACTTCCAGGCAGTGTCAAGGCACATTATGCTAGGGCCTTGGCTTCATCTGTGGCTTTTTGGAAGGGACTAGACTCTAGAAGTGTGCTAGAAGCAGCAGCTTGGTTCTCTGTACATATTTTTAAAAATCACTAAAAGCAGTATTCATTTTCCAGGTGTAGTTTAGGCTTTACTAGAACCATTCCTCTTCCACCTTCCAGTTGTTTTAAGCTATGGTAATCCACCCATATGTTTTAAGAAGAAAATAGTACAGACCCATTATAGAGTACAACGCCCCTTTTGGAATGTACCTCACAAGACATCTGCAGCAGCTGGAAGGTCCACAGAAGTACCTCACAAAGAGGATTACTGGCCTCAAACAAATGCCTACACTGACCGCCTCAAAAAACTCCAGCTTTACTCCGTAGCATATCGCCTACTCCGAGGTGATCTCTGCCTAACATATAAAGCTATGTCAAACCCAGAGCTGTTGGACATGCTACACCTAAAGAAATCCCAATCGCTCCGAGCTACACGCTCTAGGGACCTAAACCTTGTCACCACAATAAACAGGACATGCTGGAGGGATAGATTCCTGTCCCAGAGACATCCTATACTCTGGAACAAGATACCCATCTATGTCAAGCAAAGTTCTTCATTAGCACTCTTCAAGAAAAATATTGATGAGTGGATGGGAAATAGGAAGTACACCCCGGGATCACTTCTGTGTCTCTGCTGGACAGTGGTACAGGAAAATAACTTTGTTGGGTGGTGTAAACTATGGAACCTTGCTGGCTAGGCTTACGTAGGCCCTTGGGTCGATAGCCTAGTACCTGCCTATGAACCTATGAACCTATGTATAAGTACACTTAGCATAATAGTAGATGTTTGAATGATCACTGCTGCAGTAGGCATTCCCTCCCTCCTTCCCCCTTTTTTTTTTTTTTGGTGCAGTTTTTATGCCAGGGTATGGGCATTCAATTTTTGTTCCTCTGTTGGCATGACTGCTCTGAATGGCTTATCACCCAATCCTGTGCTTTAGCTAACTGACAGCTTGGGCTCATGGACATTGCCCTGAAGCTGGCTGGCTGGCTTTTATATCCTATGCAGGTAATAAACCATATAGCTTAGCTACTGCAGCAGTGATCATATGAACATCTACTGTTATGGTAAGTTTATTTACACAATTCCCCACTCAGGAATCATAGGAAAACTCACTAAGCTAGGCATCAACCCCTATATCACTAGGTGGGTTGCAAACTGGCTCACAGATAAAACCCAAAGTGTGAAAGTAGCTGACTCCAAGTCAGACTGCCAACCAGTCACAAGTGGAGTCCCACAGAGTTCAGTCCTGAGTCCTTTCCTGTTTGGTATCTATTTCTCTGAAGTCCAGGCCAACACAAAGGGACTCTGCCTGACAAAGTTTGCAGATGATTGCAAGTTGGGAGCTATTATTAACATTCCAAGTGATGTTGACTTCCTACAGAAAGGCCTCACTGAGACCAAAGACTGGTGTCAGAACCATGGCCTTAAGCTCAATGCCAATAAAGTGTCATCATCCCCTTTGCGAAAAACCCAGTTCCCATGAATTACCATATTGATGGTAGTTCACATAACACAGGAGGCCTTATAAGACATCAGGGAACACAGGTTGACAACAACCTCTCTTTTGACCACCACATTGCCACTGTGGTCAGAAAGTCCTTCTATGTGGCATATCTTATTACTAAGTGTTTTGCATCCAGGAAGAAAGAGGTCATTGTCTCCCTCTACTCTTCCCTCATTAGGCCAATCATTGAGTACAATGTTCCATTTGGCATGTACCTCACTAGACACCTGCAGCAACTGGAGAGGCCGCAAAGTACCTTACAAAGAGGCTCCTAGGCCTTAAACACTTGTCCTATATGGACAGACTCAAAAAACTCCAACTATTCTCTGTCTCATATCGCCTACTTAGAGGCGATCTGTGCTTGACTTGCAAAGCCATGTCTGACCCAGCTCTGTTAGAAATGCTACATCTAAGTAAATCCCAATCCCTCCGCACCACATGCTCCAGAGACCTCAACCTCATTATCACAATCAACAGAACATGCTGGAGGGATAGGTTCAAAACCCAGAGACTGCCCATGTTATGGAATAGACTTCCCATACATGTCAAGCAGAGCACCTCACTGGCCCTCTTCAAGAGAAATCTTGATTAGTGGATGGGAAATAAAAAATTCACCCCAGGGATCACTCCAGTGGCTCTGCTCAACAGAGGCACTGGGAACTAAGGTCGGGTGGCACGATGCCAGGATAATCCTATGGGCTAGGCTTGTAAAGGCTCCAGGGCCATTAGCCTAGTACACACCTATGAACCTGTGAACTGCATTTTCTGTAGTTTGAGCAGTTAGTGCTGAAGACAGTGACAGTTGCAAATAAAAAAATGCTTTCAATGTGAAACAGAGAGAAACAGAAAGAGGAATATAAGGCAGTAAATAAGGTTCAGCATTCTGGATGCTGGCAGCTACTCTGAAGTAAATGAAATGGTGCTGTGCAGCAGATGGCCAGTAGAGACCAGCAGAAAACTGCAAAGGAGATTAGAGAAAAGAATCAGCAAAGAATTGATAGGCAGAGAGAGAGAGTTGGTGGTGCTGATGAGTTATAGACATGAGGCAAAGGCAGCCAAGAAACAGATTAAGATCAGCTGCTTAACTACTTCAGAAGGAACAAAATAATTCTTTAAGGACTGATACCATTCAGCTGCTGTAGAATGGTCTTCCAACAGCAGATGGAGTGGTACTTTACAGAAAATCTGTTATTCTATTCTTTGTGATATATCTTGTCCAACATCTTTATACTTGCTTATGTTTGAAATTAATAAACCAAACGTATGAGGTTAAAGGCCACTTTCTTTGATATTCATTCTAGGTGAGAGTGCAATGGATGCAGATGCAGGACACATGGATTCATGTTTCTGTTATCCCTTTAATAAGCATGCAGTAACGCAGGTCACTAATACAAGCTTTATTGAAGGGGTGAAGTGTCAGACACTGTTTCATAATGTTAAAAGAAAAATACTTCATTAAAGGCCCTTTGCCCTATGAATACCCTACAATTATGCTGTAGACATTGGTATTTGAAAGTAAAGTCTTAGATAAAGTAAATGAGTATAATGTGGTTTCCTAATTTAGTGCTCACAGTACATTAATGGAGTATAGTATTCTCAATAGGGAAGCCATGATGCTGACATATGTATGCATTTTAGAAATGACTGCAATAAGAGGCTTTGCTTGGCACATATTGAGAAGCTGGGAAATTTCAAAATGAAAACATTGGTTCTTTGGACATTTAACTTAGAAAGATAATGCTATGAGTTGCTGTCAAGCTTCATCCTGTACTCCTGGGTCTGACATTGTCATAGACAGGTCAACACCCTGGAGATAAGTGCTTGTGTTTAGTGGACTTACTGGGTAACAAATATATATAAAAAAAGAGGAACACACATGTGGGAACTGTCCATTGGGATGTGGTGCAGGTTGTCAGAAGTGCAGCAATGCGGATAATAGAAAGGGGAAAAGAGTATATTCAGATGATAAGGATCTAGGAATGGAAGAGGATTTTATGAAAGAGGAACATGAGCCTACTAAGAGAGGTATGTAAGCAGACAGAGATCCAGGTTCCTAGCATTAATCCTGATCTCCTCTCAGTGTCTGTGTGAAATCTACAAATCCTCATTGCCTCCGTGTTGGTTTTCTCACATCCTCATTGCCTCTGTGTTGGTTTTCTCACATCCTCATCGCCTCCGTGTTGGTTTTCTCACATCCTCATTGCCTCCATGTTGGTTTTCTCACATCCTCATCGCCTCCGTGTTGGTTTTCTCTGTGTACTCTTGTTTCCTCTGACCACCCAAAATCATTCAAGATAATTGGCATGTTACACTATCTCTGTTTATTATATTCATCCACCTGGTTCATGGCAGAAAGGGTATATGATAACTAGTTCACTTGCCCAAATAACAAAAGGGCAAATTGCCATCTAAAGGGGGAGGTATCAATGAATAATGGATGCCCAAGGTTTCAAGGTTTTTAGAAATAAAGGAAGTCATCAAAGGTTTAGATGTGCAGAAATGGGGGGTGCAGTCTTTCTAAAAGATGTGATATTAGAAGGGGAAGTGCTAGCAGTCAAGGAGTAGAGGAAGAAGACAAAAAGATGGAACAAGTGGTTCCAGAAAAGCAACAGTACGCTGCACAGGTGTGGGAATTGAGCAAGGTAAAGATCTGCAGTTATAGCATTATCTGCTTGCAGAGTATATAGAGAAATACTTTGAAGACTTTTAGTTTATTTAGTCATGAGAATTATATTTTAGTAGAAATCCAGGTTACTTGTTGTATGAGGAAAATGATTCATTTTAGACATATCTAGCATAAACTGAAGGCTCTGTGGCAAATTACCACAATGGAATATCTTGCTACATTGTTCAAAAACATTATAGCAAAACAGGAAAATAACAAAATAATTAAAATCTGTTTTGTATTCGGAGTTGGATGTGTGTTTGAGGAAAGATATTACAAGAAAACATTATTTAGTTAAGATCTTCCGAAAACCCACATATTCAAATTCATTTTTACGCTTTAGCAGTCTACATCCATTACATGTTAAAAGGGGGATTTGTTAAAGGACAGATAGTGAGGGCTGTGAGAATGGTCAGTTTGGATATGGATTTGTGGCATGAATGTGAAACATTAAGAGAAGGAATACCCTATTACCTTGTTGGATGAAATTATTGGAGAAGTAGTACAAAAGAGAAATTGTGGATGGTTTAAACCTATATTAAACAATATGAACCGGATAGACATGAGGGATGGGAATTCTGATATTGAATCTCCAGTATGAACTAATAGTGAACCAGAAACTTATACTCTGAAGTTCATTACCACATTCTCTCTAGATTCTTACTATTTGAAAGACATTTTAAAAAATGTTTGGTTCATTCTAGGTGAGGATCAAGCAACTCGGTCAAAGTTACCTGTTAAGTGAGGAATGGTTTTCAAAAAGGGTAGGAATTTAAAGAATTATTAGAACATAAAACACTTACCACCCCTCATAATGCCAGAATGTGAAAATGTGGGAGTTGTAACTTTTGTAAGTTTGTTTCTGAGACTACCTTCTTTTGTTTGAATAATAAAAATTATAAAATCAAGGGTAAATTTAATTGTAATACCTATGGGGTTGTTTATGTTGTAAAGTGCCAAACGTGTCCAGGGATTTATATTGGTAAAACAGAGAGGGACTTTGAACAGCGAATTTATGAACATCAATATAGCATTACCAAATGTAATGAGAGTAATGCTTTAGCTAAACATGTGCTTACTAACCCTGGACACGTTTTTCGGTATTTTATTATTGAACAAGTAAAACAAACACCCCAAGGTGGGCCATGGCAAATACACCTTGAGGAAAAGGAACTTTACTGGCAGTTGAGACTCAATGCCTTTGCCTTTCCAGGATTAAATTAATTTTGTTGTATTAAATGTGCTCTCAAAGGGAAATCTATTGGGAGATAATCTCCCAAAACAATATTATTGTATTATTTTATTGACATTCTTGTATTTGTATGTATTTTATACACATTTTATATTTTGTATATATGTGCCTTTCATATTTAAATTGGTGTTATGATGTCATTGGGGGAGTTGTTATATATTTCACTATTTTAACATGATTCTTTGTCTGAAGAAGGTCACGTATTGGCAGTGTCCGAAAGCGCTAACATTTATAAAGTTTGAATTTTGGAATATACCCTTGCCTTTGTTGTTTTTCTAGTTTGTATTCAGAGTTGTTAAAGGTCAATAAAAAGGAGGCAAGCCTCCTCTACCCCTATAAGTAGAGCTATAGATACATGGTTAACACACGTGTGATCAACAGTTCGCTTTGTCATACAGAAAACAAATCTGGTAAAACTGAATGAAAATCAGCTGTTTGCAGATGATCAGCATCTTTTTTTTTTTTCAGTATGAGATTGCAGTACAGTGAAATAAGAGAATTTGTCCTGTTCACAATGTTATCCAATCTTTGAGTTGGCAGTTGTAATTTGTAGGGTGTGTGGGTGTGGGGATGCAAAGACACTTATTTTTCACTTTTTTTCATTCAGCTTGCTGTTCACTATTTTAAATATTCTATATGTGGACATACACATATATGTATACATGTGTGTGTGTGTGTGTGTGTGTGTGTGTGTGTGTGTGTGTGTGTGTATATACTATATATATATATATATATATATATATATATATATATATATATATATATATATATATATATATATATCATACGCATATATATATATATATATATATATATATATATATATATATATATATATATATAAGTGTATATGCACTTATATTGCTGACATGATCTGTGTTTAAAACTGTTAAATGAGAACAAAGGTATGCATTATTGGAATATTTGGCTTTTTTAGTTATTTTCTTATAGGTTCATAGGTTCATAGGTTGGTACTAGGCTATTGGCCCTAGGACCTATACAAACCTAGCCATAACAATTCCCTGGATATTTCTTCCCACAATATTTACTTCCTTGGACCCCTGTCTAGCAGGGCAACTGACGTGATCCCTGGGGTGAATTTCCTATCTCCCATCCAATTGTTAAGGTTCCTTTTGAAGTGGGCCAAGGAGGCGCTCTGCTTGACATGTATTGGCAGTCTATTCCAGAGTATGAGGAGTCTCTGGGTCAAGAACCTATCCCTCCAGCATGTTTTGTTCATTGTGATGACACGGATTGGATCTCTGGGGCATGTCTCTGAGGGATTGAGATTTCTTTAAGTGGAGCATGTCCAACAGCTCAGGGTTTGACATGGCCTTGTTTGTTAAGCAGAGATCGCCACTGAGTAGACGGTATGCCACAGAGTATAGCTGGAGTTTTATTAGATGGTCAGCATAGGGCATCTGCTTTAGGCCTGTGATTCTTTTAGTGATGTATTTCAATGGCCTTTCCAGCTGTTGCAGATGTCTTGTGAGGTACATACCAAATGGGGCGTTATACTCTATAATGGGTCTAATGAGGAATGAGTACAGTGGGACAATGACCTCCTTTTTTCTGGATGAAAAGCCCTTAGTGATGAGGTGTGTCACATAGAAGGATTTCCTGACTGTTGTGGTGATGTGGTTATCGAAGGTGAGACCACTGTCCATCTGTGTCCTTAAATCTCTCATCACACTTTCAGTGTTTAGTGTACTGCCACCCATGTGGTAATTCATGGGTACATGTTTTTTTCCAAAGGGGATAACTATACATTTCTTGGCATTAAGCTTGAGCCCATGGCTCTGGCACCAAGAATCTATTTCTGTAAGGCCCTTTTGTAGAATATCCACATAATTTGGGGATTCAATAATAGCTCCCAGTTTGCAGTCATCTGCGAACTTTGTTAGCCAGAGTCCCTTAGTGTTGGCCTGCACTTCAGATAAGTAGATGCAAAACAAGAGCGGTCCCAGGACTGAACCCTGAGGTACTCCACTTGTCACTTGTCTGGAGCTGGATTTGGAGTCAGCTACTTTTACAGTCTGGGTTCTGTCACTAAGCCATTTAGCAACCCATTGAGTGACGTAGGGATTTATACCCAGCTTAGTAAGTTTATGTATGATTCCAGAGTGGGGGATGGTGTTGAAGGCCTTGGTGAGGTCCAGATAGGCTGTGTGGACCACCTTACCCTCGTCCACAGCTCTGGAGACTGATTTGAAGAAGTCAATTAGGTTCAGGAGACAAGATCGGCCTTTCATGAACCCAAACTGGGTGGGGTCCAGTGTTTGAAGGTTGCCAATGTCTTTGTTTATAAGTTCTATGATAATGCGTTCCATGCCTTTGCAGAGCAGGCTCGTCAGACTTATGGGGCGGTAGTTCCCGGGATCCAAGGTGGATCCCTCCTTGTGGAGTGGAATAACTGTAGCTGTGTGCCACTCAGTGGGCACGAAGCTTGAGGTGAGGCTATGATTAAACATGACACTTGAGGTGCCAGTTCATTTTGTAGTTCATGTAGTACACAGCCCAGGATGTCATCTGGTCCCATGGATGCTGTTTTCTTAGCTTTGGAGAGTGCAATTTCTACCTGTGTGGCCATGATTAATGGAATTTTGCAATATTTTGGTATTGAGATTGGCCCTGTAGGGGATGAGAGGGGGGTGAAGTTGGCACTAAATCGATCTGCCAGGATATTGGCAATATCCTTGGGATCAGTATACTTAATGCCATTCTGTTGTAGCTCAGAGCTTATCTGAGCATTGCCATTTAGATTCTTGACATAACTATAGAATGCCTTGTGGTTGTCTTTGGAATCTTTGGCAATTTTATTTTGATAACTAGCTTTGGAGGATTTTATGAGGGATCTCAGATTATTACTATAGCTGGTAAGGGATTTTTTTGCATCCTGGAATTTTCCTCTTTTCTGCAACAGTTTCTTTCTTCTCTTGTATAGTTTATTTATGGCAGGGGACCACCAAATTGGCTTCCTTTTTTTGGAGTACAGTGTCTTGGTTCTATCTGGGATGGCACGATTCATGCACGAATGGATGTGCTCATACAGTGCCTTAGTGCAGGATTCAGCAGTCGAACTTTCAGCTCCCATCTGCATGTGTGTCATGAAGATTGTCACTTCAGACTTGAGTAGCATGAAGTTGGCTTTGGAGAAGTTTTTTATGGAGGTTTCCTAACTGGGGGGTGGGGGTGGGATGTGGATATTACGGGCGATTTGCTTATGGTCAGACCTGACCAATGAGGCGGTGACCAATGGTGTGGAGCATCTATCTCCCATGTTGGTAATGACCAGATCTAGGATATTGGAGCCCCTGGTGGGATAATGGATTAGTTGATCCAGGGCATTGTAATTTATGAATTCCAAGAACCGTTGGGAAAAGGTGTTGGTACCCAAGTAGTTTTCCCAGTTAATGGCAGGGTAGTTGAAATCACCTAGTATTAGGGTATTTGGTTGTATCTTAATATTTTCCAGTATGTTTAGAAAGGTGTAGTGAGAATCTTGAGGCATGGTGGGGGATCTGTAGCAAGCTACAATTTGGATTGCAGTCTTACCTAGTGTTAGTTTCACCTGGAGAATTTCAGATGCATTGTGTTGGGCAACTAGCCTGGAGGTGTGAATATCCTTGGTGAATATGGACACTCCTCCACCTTTAGTGTTTCAGTGTTTCAGTGTTTCACCTTTAGTGTTTCAGTGTTTGGTGGCCAAAAAGTGTGGTAAGAGTTGTAGCCTGGTATTGCAGGGCTGCTCTCTGGAGCCTTGAACCAGGTCTCAGTTACTGCACAGATATCAATGTTCTCCATTTTTAGGAGTGCCTCGAGAGAGTGCATTTTGAGGTTTAGTAGCATTAC